>NC_081422.1:59065716-59320716 GCF_949786415.1 Peromyscus eremicus
GTGTACCTTTAATCCCAGCACTCTGGAGGCAGAGCCAAGCGGATCTCTGTGAGTTCAAGGCCAGCCTGGTCTACAGAGTGAGTTCCAGGACAGCCAGGGCTATGGAGAAAGACCCTATCTAAAAAACAAACAAGCAAAAAGAATAATAAGAATAAAGGAAGTATTTATTCTGACTCATAATTTATCATGGTGGGGAAGGCATGATGGGAAATGATCGAGATGGCTGCTCACACTGCATCCACAGTCAGGAAGCAGAGAGTGATGAATGCTGGTACTCAGCTTGCTTTCTCCTTTCCATTCATTCTGGGGCCCTTGTCCATGGAGTGGTTCCACCACAGTTAGGGTAGGACCCCCCTCAATGAACCTACTCTAGAAATAGAAAGTTATCTCCTAGGTGTCTATTAATAGATCCTGTCAACTTAATGATTAGTATTTGCCATCATACACACTATCTCATTACTCCTCTCTTTCTCATCTCCCCTTGATCCATTGGCCTGTGGCCAGTTCTGAAGCCAGAGCAGCGTCCACCTTGCCCATAGCCGGCACGGTCCTCAGTACCTTGATGCTCACTGTTGAATTGTATGTTCACTCTACTCACCTGTTGCCTTGAGACCTCCTCCACAGCAGGGCTGACATCTAACTTGTCCCCATAATGCCGAGTTACCCATGCTGCCTGGCACATACAGACCCTCTGTGTAGTGAGATCCAGTGGGCTTGCTCTTCCATCTGATCCCATCCTCTACCCCTCTGGGATAACACTGTGGTGGTGGTGCTAGGGCTGGGGGGAGAGGGTCTGGCTCTGTAGGAGGCTTCAATAAGGAAACAAGCAAGCAAGCAAGCCAAAGCTTGTTACTTGATCTTCCAGAGTTTTCCCGCCAAGTTTCTTAAGGGCTATGCCATAAGGCCGGACTCACGTGGGTCCTTCAGAGGAAGCTGGTCTAACTAGTAGCTAGAGAGAAAGGAAAGACACCAGGAAGGAGAGACCCAGAGCCACAGGAAAGACACAATCTGAGGTTTCAATGCTCAAGATGGAACAGAGTGCCAAGGCACTAGGGAGGACTGGGAACCGGGCCAATGTGCCAGGCCAGGCCAGACGGTGTGGTACTCTCACACCAAGGCCCAAGAGCTTGAAAGTGCCTCAGCGGGCAGGGGCAGCTCCCGAGGGTGCATTTTGCATCAGTTGAGTCTGGCTTGCTTCCTGGTGGGACACCCCCAACTCTTTCTTCTTCCAAGGCACCTGGGATCAATTCTGAACCTGGGTATGGGGAAGAAGAGAAGCTGCTGAATGCCGCAGCCCTGGCCAGTCCTTCCAGGCCAGCTGGGCCATGTCCTCTCCCCCCTGTGCCTGACTAGAGGTGACCAAGGAACATATGGTAGCTCTCTTGGCATTGGGTAGGTAGCAGATTGGATGGGGGAGCCACCATGATTAAGAGTTGATGAGTGGGTCTGGGTAGAGAAGGACCTGGAAAGGCCCAGTGGGCACATGTTAACCTGATACCTCCTGCCTCCCTGCCGGGCCAGGGAAGGAGCCTGGATGGTAGTGATTGACAGACACCTGGGGACAGCCCTCTCCCCCCCCCCCCCCCCCCCCCCGCGCATCTCTTGCCGCCAGCTGACCTCTTGTCCTCAGCCCTGCTTGTCCTCAGCCCTGCTTCCACCTCCTAATACCTTGTGAGAACCCTAAGCAGACAGCCACTACCTAACAGTGCTGTACTAGTGGAGGCTAGGCAGAACTGGAGAATCTGTCACCCCCTAATAAGAGAAGCCCATTCTGAGAGTCTGGGTAATAGGCCTCAAATTGAATAATTAATAAAGTTATAAAAATATGTCTACTTTATGGCCAGAATAACTCAGCCTCAATCAGAAGCAATTATTTCTTATAGTTATACCACTTGGAATTTTTCACAAACGTCTTCATGAACAGAGCTATAGCAGCAAGACAGGATTCCAGGTTTGATTGCCTGCTTGAGAAGTCTGCTGAGACCAGCTCTAGGCAACTAGGGCTATTTTCAGTTGAGAAGCATCCATCTTTCTATCCATCTACCCATCACCTCATTTACCAGTTCAGCTAAACATCCCCCTGTCCACTATGTATCAGAGTATCCATCCATCTGTCCATTATTCTGTCTATTTACTCGTCTGTCAATCCCTTCATTCATTTTCCCTTGCATGTGAACATTTTTCTGTCTACCCATCCATCCACCAATCCATCCCTCCACCTACCCACCCATCCTCCCACCCATTCACTCATCCATCTACCCATTCATCCACCTACCTACCCACCTACCCATCCATCATCCAACCATCCATCCATCATCCATCCATCATCCATCCATCATCCATCATCTATCCATCCACCCACCCACCCACCCAACCATCCATCCATCATCCATCCATCCATCATCCATCCATCATCCATCCATCATCCATCCATCATCCATTATCCATCCATCCATCCATCCATCCATCCATCCGTCCATCCACATTCAGTAGACATCTCTTGAGTACCTTCTATGTGTGAGACATTGTGCTATGTTCTGGGTATAAGAACCCCACTCAAAACCGTCAGAGGTATATATCTGGTTCCACCCTGAGCCCAACTTTCAGGAGGACCCAAGATGAGACACTCTTTTGATCATCAGTAAAACATGAAAAGTCAGTGTGACACTGAGCTCCCAAGGATGATCAGGGTCAAGAGGCTCAGGGCTACTTGCTGGGGACTCGTGCTTGCTTTTTCGGAAACTGGACCTAAGTGATTCTGAGCCAAAGCTTCTCATACTTTCTAAAAGTCCTGTAGGCAATCCTTATCCTTCCTTAAACCCATTGTTCTTTCTGCAAGGAAAATACCTCCTTTCTGGTTTCCCTGTCTAAACGGGGTATCTTTTCCTCTTCTTTAAGTTTTATTGCATTTATTTGTCTGTGCATGTGTGTGATTATAAGTATGTGGGCACATGTGCCACGGCGCAGCCGTGGAGGTTAGGAGACAACTTGTGGAAGTTGGGTCTTTCCTTCCGCCATATGGTGGTTAGAGAATCTTCCTTAGTAAGGTAGGTACCAACTCCTGGGAATTGTCCTCCGACCTTCACATGTACACCATGGCAAGTTCTCTCTCTCTGCCTCTCTCTCTCTCTCTCTCTCTCTCTCTCTCTCTCTCTCTCTCTCTCTCTCTCTCTCTCTCTCATACACACACACAAATAAATAAGTAAAAAAAAAATGAAGTTCTAGAAAGGATGAAGCGGTGAGGGTGTGAATCTGGCAATATAATTTAGGGAGCAATTGGTAATTTTAAGCAAAGATAGCAAAAAATACCCACCCCACAGTACCAGGTATTGCAAACCCTTTCCTACCACAGTCTAGATTAATAAACAATTCCATAGTGTGTCCCAGCACACACATATACACCCACTGATATTTTTAAGTCTCTTCTAATTAATTTTTTAAAGTGATAGCTTTGACCTATTGTATTGATTTCATGACTTTCCTCTGGGTTCCCACCCACTGTTTGCTCCAGGGACCGTCTCTGGCACGCAGAGCCCTGAATCATCATTGGTAATGGGGAAAAGCCGCTCACAACACAGAGGTCCCTTAAGAGGGAAATGGATAAATTGTAATATATTCCCACAAAGGAATCTCCACAGCAGTTAAAATGAATGAAGTTGTGCTCTGTCTGTCTGCCTGGATGAATCTCAAATATATCACAGTGGGTAGAGAAAGAGCCAGGTGCAGAGGGTTACATACATAACATCCAGTATTACTTATGCAAGTTTAAAAGCGTACAAAATAATGAACGTGTTATTTATGGGCATATGCATATGTTGTAAGTGTGTAAAAACAGACATGGAAATAATGAACAATGAGTCAGGCTTGGGTTCCCTGGGGAGGGAGCAGATGGATAGGGAGAGACCCAGAGTGAGCACATCCAGCTCTGTGATGTTTTACATCTGAAATAACAGCAGTAGCAGAAAGGGGAATGTTCAGATTTGTTGGGTGGACACAGTGTTCTATTTATTTTCTCTAAACTTCATCAAAGCATTCTTATGCAAAAAGGGGGTCATTGCCACCTCTTTTGGGGTTACCCAAGCACATATGGACCAGTGGGGTGGGGAGAAATGTGTTAATTTTTTCTCACCTCAGGTGTTTATTTGGTTTAGTTCAGCAAGAGCCGATTGAGTACCTGTTACGGGCTGATTGGCAGGAAGGCGGGGGCACTGTTACAACTTTGGGACTCAAAAGGGCGCAGCTGCCCACCCATCAGTGCCATCAAAAGCAGATGGACGGGCTGGGGAGCCAGCTGTCAGTCCAGTGCTTCCCACGCAAGCCTGAGGACCCGAGTTTGGCTTCCCAGTACCCACATGACAAGGTGGACGTGGTAGGGTGCAGTTCTAATCCCAGCCCTGGTGGGCTAGAGACAGGAGGATTCCTGGGACTCACTGGCCAGGCAGCCTAGCCTAATGGTGAGCCCTAGGTCCCATGAGAGACTCTATCTGAAAAACAAGGTGGGCAACTTCTGAGGATGCCTCCTGAAGCTAACCTCTGACTTCCACATGCTCACCTGCACATGTGTACACATACACCCCTCACACAAATACCCCCTCCCACATGCATGTGCACACTCAAACACACAAGTCAACATTCATGTTACAAAGAAAAAGCCAAAATTCAGAATGTATGTCTCGCTGGAGAACTCTCTAGAGGAGGTGAGCACCAAGATGGGCTTTGAAGGATAGTGAGACTTCCCTGAAGATTCTGGAAAGGAGAAGAAGCTGGAGTTCCAGAGAGCCTTGGTTTGAATGGAGGAAAATGAAGTAGGCGTCCTACCTCTCTAACCTGAACGCTGAGGCTGGAAGAGTTCAAAACCCCCTGGACAGCAGCACCCAGGGTGAGATAATGGAGTGGAGAGGGGGTCTCATTAATCATGGGCACTAAGAAGAGCTGGCTCCTCCAGGATGCAGGAAATTGGAGATAACTTGCCTGCCCAGGAAAGGCACAGCCTCTCGGGGCCAGCCCATTCCACCGTCCATCCTCAGGCAGGAAGGAAGGGGGGCAAAGGCCTGCTCAAATCCCAGGCTGCAAATTTATTTGACCAGCTCCCAATAAATTCCTCATGCCAGAGGCCTGGCCATCCATCTCAGGTGGCAGGGCGGAGACAGCCGTGGGGGTGGATAGCAGGGAAGCGTCGGTCTTAGATTGCTCGGGGACACGGCCACATGTCTTGCTAGGAGGCAAGCCCCTAAATCCTCCCCTGACTTGCTCCCCCCCTAGTAAATCTGAATAGTTTAAAATAACTCCTTCCGACCTTGAGGCTGGTGCCAACTTTCTGCCATCCATCAGCCCTGGCCGGTTTCTTATTAAGGTTCTGCTGTTCCTTTGGAAAAGTCGCCACCTTAAATCAAGGGGCCGATAGGGCAAGGGAGAGACACAGGACCTGGAGACAGTGGGGTGACAGAAAGTCAGGAAGATGAGGTGCCAGTACACTGCTGAGGTGAGCCAGTCCACCTCTCAGGCCTCAAGGCTGATACTCCAAAGTGAGCTGCCTCCAAGGTCTTCCACGTGGCTGCAGGGAGCAGGTTGAGGCTGAATTACCTGCAGCCACAAAGCACCATCCCTTCAGTCATCCGGCACTCACTACTTGGGACCACAGCTGCTAATTTGCACACTGTGCCCCAGACCTTTTTGTCTGTGTGTGTGCACATGTGAGTATAGGTACAGTTTGCATGTGTGCACATGTACATGCAGAGGCCAGAAGTCCATCTTGTTTATTTTTTTAGATTAAAAAATTATACTTGTGTATGTATGTGTCTGTGTATATGAGTGAATGTGTGTGTGTGTGTGTGTGTGTGTGTATGCCGAGTTTGGGCAGGTACCTGTAGAGGTCTGTCTCAGCTACTGTTCTATTGCTGTGATAAGATACCATGACCAGGGCAACTTATAAAAGGAAGCATTGAATTTGGGGCTCATGGGTCCAGTGGGTCGTAGAGTCCATGATCATCGTGGTAGGCTGCATGGCAGCAGAGGGACAGGCAGACATAGTGCTGGAGCAGTAGCTGAGAGCTTACATCTATGTGATCCACAAACATGAAGCAGAGAGAGAGAGGAAACAGGAATGGCGTGGGCTTTTGAAACCCCGGAGCCTACTCCAAGTGACACACCTCCTCCAGCAAGGCCACACCCATCTCCGAATCCTTCCCAAACAATTCACCAACTGGGAACCAAGCCTTCAAACTTGTTTATCAGTGGGGGCCGGTCTCATTCAAATCATCTCAAGGCCAGAAGAGGGCGTCAGATCACCTGAAACTGGAGTCACAGGTGGTTGTAAGTTACCTGACATGGGTGCTGGGAACTGAACCTGGATCCTATGGAAGAGCAGCATGTACTCTTAACCATGGAGCTATCTCCAAATCCTCCACCTTGTGTTTTTTTTTTGTTTGTTTGTTTGTTTTTTGTTTTGTTTTGTTTTTTGTTTTTTTGGGGTTTTTTTGAGACAGGATCTCTCATTGGCTTAAAGCCTACCAAAAGGCTGGTCCAACTGGCCAGTGAGCCTCAGGGATCCACCTGTCTCCACCTCCCCAGCACTGCGATTACAAACATGAGCCACGTATCCAGCTTTCTATGTGGACACTGGGAATTGAGCTCAGACTCTTGGGCTTGCACGGTGAGCACTGTACGGACTCAGCCTCCCAGCCCTGACACTCACTTATTTGTGAGTCTGTGTCCCATTCTGTGTGCCCATGCTTTGTTACAGCAGTGAACAGACCAAGGCAGTGTGTGTTTTCATGGCTATTCCTTTCCGTTAGGAAAACGGGCGACTCTCTACATGCTTATATACCAAAAGATGATAACTTTAGACAGTGAGCGTTGAGGGGACACTAACAGAGTGAAGTGGGTGCAGGGTCTCCATGGGGAGGGAACACTTGAGTTGAGACTTGAAAGCCAGGAAGGAACCAGCCATGTGAACCCCTGGGGTGTCTGTATTGGATCCAACCTTAATTCTTGGTCACTTTTTGATTCAACAGAACAAAATTGATTTTACACATGGGACAGGTGCCAAGTTAGGCTCCGTGAGGACCCCTGAATAAACAAACACAGGCCTGCTCACTCAGGACACATAGTAGACGTCATCATGCCCTGTGCGTTAGTGACTGCGGCATCTTGCTAAAAGCTCAGAGAAGACACAGCTTCCTGCGCCCACAACCCAGAGCCTGGAGAAGCAGGGGCCTCAAGAGAACAGAGGACTAGATCTGGTTTGAGCTGTGTGTTCTGCGACCAGCACCAGCCTGGGCCCTATGGGGCTCATTTATTCTGGCAGCTGCCAGTCCTGGGTGACTGCATGCGTTCCATTAATTACCAAGACCAACCGTGTTGTTTCTTGGAGTGCAGGAGCACAGATGACACACACTGCCTTGTCAGCGAAAGGAATCTGGGCCCAGCAAAGGGCGGTGGCCCCAGCTTTCTGCTAACAATCAACTACTGAACGTGTGGCGTGGGCTCCTTCCGCATGGTGGTTGCCGCTGCCAAGGAAACTACCATGGTGTCTCCTCTCTTCCACATTGTGTGTGTTTCAGCCCTGGGTAACAGAGCCTTGCAAGGCGTGGATCTCAGTAGCGACAGTTTCCCCAAAGCAACCTTTCTCTGGGGAGGGCACCCAGGCAGAGCTACAAAGGAGTGGGCCCCCCTCCTCACACACAAATGCAATTTGATTAACAAAGACTAGCAGGGTAGACCACTCTGTGCTCCATTCCGAACTTCTGGTATCTGCTGTTGTTTGTTGTTTTCACTTCTGTGAGGGCCTGCAACCCAGCTCCCAAATAAATCACACATGGAGGCTTATTCTTAATTATAAATGCCTGGCCTTAGCTTGGCTTGTTTCTTGCTAGCTTTTCTTAACTTTAAATGAACCTGTCTGTCTTTTGCCTCTGGGCTTTTACCTTTCTCTATTTTTGTATACTTTTTTTTTAAAGCTACATCTGTAGCCCTTTTTTTTTCTTTATTTTTTTTTTATTTATTTATTATGTATACAGTGTTCTGCCTGTGTGCCAGAAGAGGGCACCAGATCTCATTATGAATGGTTGTGAGCCACCATGTGGTTGCTGGGAATTGAACTCTGGACCTCTGGAAGAGCAGCCAGTGCTCTTAACCTCTGAGCCATCTCTCCAGCCCTTGTATATCTTTCTTTACTTCTTACTACGTTGCTGGTTGTGTAGCTGGGTGGCTCATCCCTGATGGCCTCCTCCTCCTCCTCCTCAATCCTCTCCTCTCCCAGAGTTCTCCTTCTACTTATTCTCTCTTCCTGCCAGCCCCACCCATCCTTTCTCCTGCCTCACTATTGGCTGCTCAGCTCTTTATTAGACCATCAGATGTTTTAGACAGGCACAGTAATATAGCCTCACAGAGTTAAACAAATGCAACATGAACAAAAATAACACACCTTAAAATAATATCCCCCAACAATCTACTACAGCCAAAGGGACCAGGGGACAGTCCAGAAGTGACTTACAAGCAGATTGCTGCCTTCCCAGGCTGGCCCTGTGTCCTGCTGAAGAGGTAACTTGCCCCAGGGAGACAGCAACAGTTCCTGCCCTCAGAGGGCATAGGATTAGATAGAAAAAAAAGAGGCAAACAAAGCCTGAAGATGTGGTAGGTGTTGTCCCTTGTAGGGCTGGGTGACAGGGGACAGAGGGACAATTCCCTAGGGTGGCCCTAGGATGGAGTTCCTATCTCTTCCCGTACAGTGCTTAATGAGTAGCATGAGGTATATGGGGGCTAACTGGTCACTAGGTTATATCAGCCAAGGCTACAGATGAACGGGAGGAGGAGGAGGAGGGTGTGGGGAGGTTAAGCCAATGCACAGCTTTCCCTCAACTCTGCTTTTCGTCCCCAATCCCATTACTTTTGCTTTCGGCCCCTCCTTGACTACACCGACCTAGGGAGGGAATAGGTGGTATTAAGCATTTATGCTGTGGCAGGTTCTGGGCTGGGCTCTTACACACATTGATCTTGCTTAATCCTTCTGACAGTCTTGCAAATCCCCCTGATTGGACAGATGAGGGCACCGAGAGGTGACGCCACTGTCAGAATGTCACAGCTGCTAGCAGGAGCCGGCTTTAGCTTGCAAGAGCATTTGCCTAACCCATGAGTGTTTGCATTGAACTCTAGAGAAAGGTCGTACTTGGTGGGGTGTGGTGGTGCACACCTGGGATTCGGCACTGAGCGAGGCTAACACAGGAGGATTGCCGTGAGTGTGAGAGCCGCCTGGGCAACATATTGTGACATAGATAATAGATATTTATTCAAAATAAAATAACAAAAACAAATAAAAATTAAATGCTACCCTATAAAGATACCCCCAGAAGTAGCATCTTAAAGTGGCCACGTTATAAACGCTGTGACACGCGCCTCACAGGGCTCTAGTAAGTGCTCTCCCTCTCTCTCTGGCATTGGGATTTTGACAGGTGCCACACACCTGCTTTTCCATGGGTGCTGGGAATCAGGTCCCTGTGACTGCAGCAAGCCTGCTTCCCGCTGACTGAGCCAGCTTCCCAGCCCCAGTGCTCCTCATCCTCAGGCAAAGTACCCCCTCCCACCACCACCACCACCACACACCCCACACCTCTGTCTCTTGACAGGTTTTCTCTGTGTAGCCCTGGCTGTCCTAGAATTCACTCTGTAGACCAGGCTGGCCTCGAACTCAGAGATCCACCTGCCTCCGTCTCCCGAGTGCTGGGATTAAAGGTGTGTGCCACCACTGCCCGGCTTAATTTACCTCTTACGTCACAGCTATTGCTGCCTGTCGAGACCCTTGCCATCCAAATTCAGAACCCGGAAACAATCAAAGTTTGGGGTCTGTCCTTGCTGGGACCCCTTCCTTGCTGGCTTCTTTCCAAACGTGGGACCCAACAGACACGGGTGACGAGGGACATTCGTTCGTATTTACGCTCTTTAAGCAGTTGTCATTAACCTTGCGTTTTACAAGTTTGGGAGCTGCGGATGAGAGGAGCTGGACCCGAGAGAAGCAGGACTGAGCTCTTGACCCCAGCACCCACTCACCAGGCAGACTCGCTTCCCGCTCCCACTGGCAGAGCCCCTGGCTCAGCTCCTGCCCATGCTTGAGGCGCTGTGCACGAGCACACCTTGTCAGCAGGCCAGACTGTTCTTAGCCGGGGATGGCTTCAGAGGTGGTTATGACTACATTGTCACCAGAGTAGGGACTTTCACAAATGGCTTCCCAGAGTCCCAAGTCCACTGATGAACGGAACAGCAACCGGCCTCCTTTGTGCGGAGCCCTAGCTGCAGCGTTATAGGAGTTCTGACCATGAGCCGTCCAACACAGGACGCCTGAGGAAGGAGTGCTAACCACAGTCGGGACACGGGGCGGCCACCCCAGCTGTGCGGTTTCGGGCAAGCCCCTTCTCCTCTGTACCTCAAATGAGCATATTAGAGTCAACAGATTTCATGACCTTTTTATGGAAAAGATACCAGGCCCCCTTCCCCAACCCCCGCCTTCCAGGGATCATTTGACAAGGTCTAAGGTCGTTTTTGCTTGTCCTGTCACAGTTGTGGAGACAGCAGAAGCCAGGCATGCTGCTCCTTAGAGTGGAGTGATCCCTCCCCAGTGGCAAGAGGGCCTCTGCAGAGGGCCCTGCAGCTCCAAAACCTCTTCTTACCTTTATTCACGCACACGTATGACAGGTGCCTACTGTGTGCCAGGCACTAAGTAGGGCAGAGTCCCTGCCCCCTCAAGGTTCATGGCTTATAAAGAGAATGGGAACATTAAGAGTTAATGTTGGAGGCCTGTGGGGTGACTCCATGGGTGGAGACAACTGCTACCAGGCCCAGGACCCCTGGTCCTGCTCAATCCCCAGGACTCACATGATTGAAAGGGAAAACTGACTCCTGCAAGCTGTCCTTTCACACACACACACACACAGACACACACACACACACACACACACACACACACACACACACACTCAGTCAGTCAGTCAGTCTTGATGTGGGCTGGGCTGGGGCTCAGCTGCACGGGTTGTTTATCCAGCACACACAAAGCCCTGGGTTTGAGTCTCTTTGTCACACAAAGCCAGCACAATGGTACATGCCTGCGACCCCAGGACTCAGAAGCCAGGAGGATTAGAAGTTCAAGATCTCGTTCAGCTGAGTAGCAAGTTTGAGGCCAGATTAGACCATGTGAGACCTTGTCTGAGAGAGAGAGAGAAAGAGAGAAAGACAGAGACATTGACGAACTACTAACCACATTCCATATTCTCTCTATGAACTGCCACACCCGATCCTCAAAAACCCTTAAACACTAGTACAATTACTCTGGGTTTATAGGGTAGGGAACTGAAATCCGCCAAGACAGAGTGCCTCTCTTAGTCTCCAGCCTGTGAGTCGTAAGTAGTGGTGTTGGTGGTTTTTTTTACAGCAAAGTCCCTCCTCCTAACTATGCTCACCCCCCACCACCTTAAGACTAGTCCCCAACAGCCCACCAGCTACACCTGAAGAGATGCCATTTAGAAGCTGAGGCTCTTTGGTCTCTTTATCATGCGAACTGTTTAGCGAATTGGAAAGGGACCTCATGACTATAAACCAACCGGTAATGACCTGACAGGCAAAGGGGGCCAGAGAAGTGTTAGGGCCACGGAGACATTAATCTGCTTCCAGCTACGGCTGCTAGAAGGACATTTGTTAGAGCAGTTATGGGAGCCATAAAAGGCCATTTGATGGTGGCCCTCCCCTCTTAGCCCTGCTGGTCAGCAGGAAGGGACTGCTGGGCGTGGGGGCAGCTACCAACCAGAGGCACAGGCATGCTTCTACCCCCTCAGGGAAGATGCTGCCTGCCGGCTGAGGGCTTGGGAGAGAAGGGGCCACACAGGAGAGCTGGAGTCTAGTCTCTGCTATGAGCCAAGGACAGCCTGCAGCCTCCAGCTAATTTTGTGAGTACTCTGGGTCTCAGTTTGCCCATCTGTGAAGTGAAGAATGGATGTTTATTCGAGAGGGCTCTTGGAGACCCTGTCAGTGGCTCTGGTGAGAGGGATAGCCACAGTAGGCACGGACAGGGATTTGATTAACATTAGATCCAGGAGAAGAGTAATAAATCCAGGTAGCCTGGCTCCCACGGCTTACGGGCATCTGTTCTTCACACACTCCCGTGTCAAATGCACTGTTCTGAGCACTCTATTTGTACGGACTCATTTAGTCCTTATGGACATCCTGTGAGTCAGAGGGGAACGTTACTATCTCTTTGCAGGTGAGGGGTCCGCAGAGGCGCCATGGCGGCCTAGCTGGCCACAGACCGTCTGGCTTTACCTGTGACTGTGACTGTGACTGCCCCCTTAGGCCCAGAGGAGACCTAGAGTGGGGTAAATGCTGCTTCCACCACTGCCTGAGTGCTAGGGCATGGAGCGTCTGCTGACCTCACCCTCCTCGGGCGAAGGTGGTACACAGCCGTTACTGTAGGGCGGATCTTGGCTTAGGATGGTGACTCCAGGCCTCAGTTCAAGGTCAGTTCTGACCTGGAGAGATGCATTTGGGAGGCCTTGGGAGGTAACATCCCAGCACCACAGCGGCATGGCAAGAGCGTCTTCCTTTGGCGCTGAGTGTGACCTCAGTGTGCCAGACTTGACCGGGGTGCAGAGGCAGAGTGGATGTATCTCAGAAAGGCAGCAAAGGAGGCCCCACCTCAGAGAGGGCGAGACACCAGGGCCACAGCTCTGAGTATCACGGGTGCAGTTCACTCACAATGCACTGATTTTTTTTAAATTGTCTTGTATGTATTTTGTGTAGGCATATATGTCTGTGCACCAACTGTGTGCCTGGTGCAGGTGGAGGCCAGAAGAGAGTTCCATAGCCTCTAGAACTGGAGTTACAGACAGTTATGAGCTGCTGTTTGGGTGCTGGAAATTGAACCTGGATTTTCTAGAAGAGTAGCCTGTGCTCTTAACCACTGACCCATCTCTCCAACCCTGATGTTTGAGTTTTGAAATTATCACTGGGTGGGGCATGGCATGGGTGGTAATCAACATCTTTAATGTCAGCTTTCAGAGAGGCAGAGGCTAGCCTGGTCTACCTAGCAGTGCCATACTAGCCAAGGCTACATAGTGAGACTCTGTCTCAAACAAACAAATAAATAAGTAAATAAAAATTATCTCAGATTCTAGGCCTGTAACCCCAGCACTCAGGAGGGGGAGGAAAGGGTTAGGGGACTCATGATTCTCCCTCATGATGAGATAAGCTGAGGTAAGATAGTTGCTGGAATGAGGTTCAAGGCTAGCCTGAGACCCTACTTCAAAAAAAGATTTATCATTGAGATAGACACATGACAATTTAAATCCTTGTATTTTAGATTCTTCTTAGATGTCTTAGACAAACCTCAGCATGTGGGTGATGAGTCACAGGGAGAGGGGGCAGGCCATGATGTCATTGCTGGGGCCCTAAGAGTCATGTCTCAGTTCAGGGCCCTGTAGCTCACTGCCTCGTGTTTCTGCTCCTAGGGATCTGTCCTCAGACTCCTCTCAGTTTTGATCCTAAGTGTAAGAGGCCCCACTGACAGGCTTCCCTTTCTAGCAGTTGACAAGTTCTTAGGCCAAGGCCAAGCCCCACAGGGCTGCCCAGTGCCATCCACTCTGGTTTAGACCCCTGTGCAGAGCAGAGCTAGGAAAGATATGTGTGATATGGCTCTTTCCACTCGAAAAGCCTGTGGACTTGGGGTGACTCTGCAGGATGTAGTGATGCTCTGCTCATCCCTTCTCTGGGGCACAGTCCTGACCCCCAAAACCTGGCCCCTCTGAGCAGGATACCTTGGAAGACGAGAGGAGCCCCCACTCACTGTGTACCCTCCACATGGAAAGTCAGTGGAGATTTGGGCGTTTGTCTAGTGGAAGGGAAAGTCAATAGGAGGTGGGGGGGGGTGGAATCTCATTCCCAGCTTCTAAGCAGGTTCTGCAATCAATAAAGCAAAGAGCACTGGAGGCCACTAAGCTGCACTCGCCAGGGTCCTCTGGGTCCCGGCCAGTGTTTGCAGAGGGGCCTCGGCACCTATCCCATCAGCCTAAGAACCCCCTGTGGGGACTGAACCTCTTAAGAGAGCCAGCCTGACTCTCCTTAGGGAAGACACTCCTAGGGAAGTGAGTTAACAAGTCTCTAACCCCAATACTGTCCCCAGGACAGTGGGCTCTAGAATCCAGAAACACAGGATGACGATGGTCAAAATCAGGAGAGGGAATTCGGTGGACCTTGACTTGCTGTCTCTTCTGGCATTTCCTCTTTCCATTCCAGAGACAAACATGACTTTGGCTCCCCCCCCCCCCCCCCCCGCCTCACCCACCACATCACGGAATAAATAGACTCGTGGTTTATATTCCACAATTTCATTGCTTATTTTGTACACTGTGAAGTTTCGTTTGCAATCCTACCGCTGACCGTTGCCAAGGCCTGTCACACTAGGTGCTGAGAAGGATGGAGGGATACATTGGGGGAAGGGGATGGGGCCCTCACCCACCTTGCCTCTGGCAATGTTTACTTCTGTTCTCACCTCTATTTAGAGGCCTGTGATCCAGCCCTTAAAACCTGCATCTTAAACCCAGGGTCTCTATAGACACTGGGGTCCAGTGGGCAGTAGCTTGTAGGCAGGCCCTGGGGGTGAGCAGGATGGGGTGGGACTTCATAAGGAAACTCAGTCCCCACAGAAGCCCGCTAGTTGGTGCTGGTGGTGCTGGAGACTCAGGCTGAGTGACAGATCCTGGTCTGATGGAAAAGTCTAGATCCTGTTTACAGACAATGGAATTACGACACTTAAAATACATAAGGAGGAAAAAGCTCTGTGAAGCAGGGGCTCCCGGGCACCAGAAGCTGTCAGTGGCACCTCAATTTTGCCATGCTTTCGGGTGGAAGAGTTTGTAGTGGAAGAAGAGTGCATAGACTCCATGTTCTGACTTCCAGGTGGAAACTAGCCCAGAGTGTGGTTCTGGAAGGCTTGTGGAGGGGTCTGTGTCATCTCATCAGAAGGAATGTGTTCAAATGGTGCCATTCAACACTGAGGGGTCAGTCTCTAGTCTGGAAGTGTGAAGGGAATGTGGTGGGTGTGTCCTTAGTCCTCACTGTCTTAGCATCATCTGCCAGCAACAGCTGCACAGGAAGGCTCTTGAGAAGTTCTGGAAACGAACTGAGTCTCTAGAGTCCAACTCCACTCTGTTATTGAATCTCTGTAGCTGTGTTTCTCTGTGTCGTGCTGGGTCTCACAGACCGAATCTCAGACAAGAGAAAGCGCTGTGAACTAATTTGCACTCCTGGGGTTTTTTTGGAGCCTTGTGGTAGCAGCTCCCTTCCCTGGCTTCCTCTTTCAGATTATTAACAAAGGGGCCGGAGAGATGGCTCGACAGTTAACGAGTACGTACTGCTCTTGCAGAGGACCCTAGCTGCATTCTCAATACCCATAGTGAAGGCTCAAAACTGCTTGTAAGTCCAGCTCCATGGGATCCAGTGCCCTCTTCTGGAACCTAAGGGCACCATGCATGCAAAATGCTTATTTCCCAACATACATACTTAATTTAAAATAAAATCTTTAAGTATATTTAATATATATAATCTATAACATACATATGAGATATATATATATTTACACACACACACACACACACACACACACACACACACACACACACATCTCCAGCAGAATGGCTTACCTGGCTAAGGCACTTGCTGCCAAGTCTGACAACATGAGTTCAATTCCCTGGATACATATGGTATAGGAAGAAAACTGGCCCCCACAGACTGTCCACTGACCTCTGCATGTGTGCACCCCCCCACCACACACACACACACACACACACACACACACACACACACACAAAAATAAATAAATAAATAACGAGTACATATATAAACAGAAGTTGAGGAGATGGCTCACTTGGCAAAGTGTTTGCTCTGGAAGCATAATAACCTGAGTCCCAGCACCAGAATCCATGTAAAAAAAAAAAAAAAGGCCGGATGTGGTGGCATGTGCTTTAAATTCAGAGCTTGGGAGGCAGATGTTGCACTTGCTGGCCACCCAGCCTAGCTTAGTCATCAAACTCCAGACTAAGCAGGGACCCTGTTTCATTAAACAAGGTAGGTGGCTAAGGAAGAATGGCATCTGGGCTTAACCTCTGGTTTCCAGATACATATATGCGCATACACATGTGAGCACGCATTATATATATGTAATTTCACAAACTTCCACCTTCCCAAAATGCTGTTGTACCAAGCATTTCTGGGGACAAGTTATGTCCTGAGTTTATTTGTATGGGATTTTCTTTTCTATAACAACTTCCCATCGTTGGGAAGGGGGCAGGTGGGGTGGGTTCTGAACACAGACTTTGGCGTCAGACTGGTTCAGACCCCAGCTACAGGATAGATGGGTTCAGTACAGCCTTGAGCCTGTTAGCTGCTTGGCTTTTCTAAGTCTGTTCCTCATTAGAAAACAGTGAGTCGAGTCGGGTACTGTGACCTGTTCCAGGGTGCCTGCCAGTGTCTCCCTGCATCTGTTTCCTTTCTGCATTTTGGTCCTGGCTAACGTAGATTTAAAGGGGCACCCCCATGTTTGAAGGTTGAGAGAGACTCCTGACGTGGGTGCTAATCAAGAAAGACACCCTAAAAACTTCAGTGTCTTCCACCAAGCCCTGCCTAGGCAGAAATGGCTGAAAGAGAGGAACCCTGGCCTGGGCCTGGCATGAAGTCAGTAGGTGCCTAAGTAATGCTAAGCGCTCACAGACCAGTTTAATGCTGAAGCTGTGGCCTGGGATCTCTGCTGCTTGCAGTTGAGGACCAGGCTGTGACACAGGCTGGCTGATGGGAAGGGCACCGTTAACAACGTGTCACGTGACCCACCAAGAGTCCCACAGCTGGCTCTTAGCTGCTCCCTGCCAGCAGCTCTGATTCCCCCCGTAGCTCCTTCTGCCCAGCAGCCAGCGGGGACTCTGACATGTGAGTCAGAGCAGGTCTGTCTTCTGCTTCAAGCCTCTAGAGGCCACTTAGAAATGACATTTAAAGCTTCAAGCAGGTCCTGGAGTGCTTCCAAATAAAAATATCAATTTGTCTAGGAACAAAGCAATGGGCTTTGAGATTATGCAACCTGCAAGGGTTTGTATCAAAGTGGAATTCTGAGGCAGTGAATGTGTGCCCCTTTTCCTATTTCGGCTGGGGTTCGGGACACAGCTGCATTGTTTGGAATTCATTCATCTGACCTCGCTGTTCTGATATTTTATAAATTCATATCTGAAAATACTTGTTTCCATAATCAGAAAGGGCTAATGTATTAGCGCTTTTCTCGTTGCCGTGATGCTATTCTTGTGAAGAAACAGCTTGGGAGGAAGGGTTGATTCTGGCTGGAAGCTGGAGGGGACTGTCCGTCATGGCAGGGGAGGCCTGGAGGCAGGAGAGCAAAGCAGCTGGTCACCTGGAGTCCAGTCAGGCAGCAGAGAGAGGGGAACGCTGGGGCTCGGCTCTCTTTCTCCTTCTTATGCAGCCCAGGACCCCAGCCCCTCGAATGGTGCCTCCTGCATTTAGGGCGGGTCCTTCCCACCTCAACTGAACTAATCTAGAAACCTCTTCACAGACACGCCCCAAGTTTGTCTCTTGGTGAGCTCCTGTCAAGTCACAGTCAATATTAACCATCACAGGTGGTTTTTAAAAAATGTCTCTCACTCTCAGAAACAAAAACCTCCTTGGCCACATCCTTCAACCTCATCTGCTATGGGTCCTTCCTGGTACCTCTGCCGGACCTGTTCTGGTCTCCTGAGGTTCCTTTTCCACCTCAGGGTCTTCGCACTGGTCCTGCCTGTCATTCTTCCCTCAAAATATCTACCACAGCCCATGCTTTCATGCTGTTAATTTTCTATTCTTGGGCTACAAATTTGTAATGTATTGCCATAAGATATTACCAATTTATTACATCCTAGGGTGGGAGCTTGGGTACTGCTTACCTGGGCCCTCTGCTCCAGCTCCCACAAGGTTGTAATCAAGGTAGCCATGGACAATAGTCTCATGAGAGGACTGACTAGTGAAGACTCACTTGCAAGAACCCTCCAGTCAGTGATAGGCCTGTCTCTGTGGCCTTGTCTTGGGCGTGCCCTGCAGGCTGTCAGCTGGGGCTGCTGTCAGTCTCTAGGGGCTACTACAGTGTTTGTGACCTTCTCAGGCCACAGAGCTTGTTTCCTAACGCCAGCAAAGGACATGTCTTATTAGAGCAGGCTAGAGATGTGGAACCACATATATCATATGACCTGGGAGGGACACCCCACCTGTGCCATGCTTGCTTAGCAGTAAGCAAGTCCCAAGGCCACGGGAAGTCTGCAGGCTGTGAATATGGAGTATTCCTAAGCTGTCAATTGCCCAGGGAGCTGTCACCTTCCCTGGGTCAAACCTGTCTAATATGCAGTCCATGGGCAGCTATGAGTGTAGCCTAGCACAACATGGCAACCTTCCTTAAAACATGAGATTGTGTGTGTGTGTGTGTGTGTATGTGTGTGTGTGTGTGTGTGTGGCTTATTCTTTTTTGTGTGACCTAACTGCACAGCTTTCAGGTGTGAACTGGTTATATGACAACATTATGTCATAATGTCAAAGGGTTGGGTATGCCTCCCTGGGATCACTAGGAAGTTGCAGCCTGACTCCTGTCCCTCAGCCCCCACAGTTTTTGGTCCCTGTGCCCCGTCCTGTTTTGTGTGAAAGCACACACCTTTTTCCGTGACATAAAATGCACTCATTTCATGCCGGGCGGTGGTGGCGCACAATTTTAATCCCAGCACTTGGGAGGCAGAGGCAGGCAGACCTTTGTGAGTTCGAGGCCAGCCTGGTCTACAGAGCGAGATCCAGGAAAGGCGCAAAGCTACACAGAGAAACCCTGTCTCAAAAAAAAAAATGCACTCATTTGTTACATTATTCTCTGTCTCCTGCTACTAGAAGGGACGCTCCAGTAAGACGAGGATTCCTGCCTGCCTGGATCTCTCAGGAGTCCCTGGGGCCTCCTGCTATGACTGAAAGATGGTTTGAATGTGTGTGAATTCCTTAGTTGTTGTGACCAATGACCTCTGTCTTAGGTTTCCTATTGCTGTGAGGAGACACCATGACCACGGCAACTCTTACAAAGAAAACATTTAATTGCGGTGGCTTACAGTTCAGAGGCTCAGTCCATTATCATCATGATGGGGAGCTTGGCGGTGTACAAGCAGCGGGAAGTCAACTGACTGTCACATTGAGGGAAGCTTGAAAAAGAGAGACCTCAAAGCCCGCCCCCACAGTGACACACTTCCTCCAACAAGGCCACACCTCCTGATAGTGCCACTCCCTTTGGGGGCCATTTTCTTTCAAACCACCACAGATCTGAGAAGAAGCGACATAGGAGGTGGCTATTTTGGCTCACAGTTTAAAGGGATACAGTCCATCGTGGTGGCAGAGGCATGGTGCGGGCAACTGCGCTTCTGTCTCAGCGGGCTGTAGGATAGCTGCCTGTTCACACCTTAGCCGACCAGGAGCAGAAAGAGACCAGGAAGTGGTGCTGGCCCATGAAGCCTCTAGATGACCCACTTCCTCCAACGGAACCCCACTTCCCAAAGTTTATACAATACCAGCACCATACCTTGGAGACCAGGTATTCAAACACATAAACCCGTGGGTGACATTTTACATCTCGACGACACCAGGATGTGACTGTCTTTTCCTGACACCATGCGGCACTCCTCTCTTCTGCCGCTTTCTTGGGTAGCATTTGTCCTGTGTCTCTGTCCTTCACCTTCTGGCTTCTGGCCCCCCTTTGTCCCCCATCCCTCTGACTCTTTGGCCTCAACCCTTCTTTGCGTCTCTTGTCCTATTTCCTTGCCTCAACTTCCCTGTCTCCACCTCCGTGCCCCCAGCCCCCATCCTCCTGGTCTCTCATCTCTGTCCCCTTCCGCCAGCTCTTTACCATCTCTCCCTGTTGCTGGTCCCTGATCCTTCTGTCCATCTCTCCACCCCCTTCAGGCCAGGCTCCCAGATTCCTGCATTCCTCACTTGTCTCTTCTCCCCCCAGCTCTGCTTCCTTCCTTCCCTGTCACCCGGCTTCCCTGAGAGCCCTGGGCAGGGAGGCACAGCTGCCCTCTGAACGAGAAGGCAGATTCGCCTCCTTTCCGTCTTGTTTATTTTGCTGTAATTAGATAAATAAATCAGCATATTAGCCCCTTGCCTGGAAGCTCAGCTTTGTCTAGAAGGAAGAGCTCCAAGGCAGAGACGAGTGCAGGGGGGGTCTCTGAGGGTCTGGGACCTGCTGGTCCTCTCCTGGGCCTGATGGATGGGTGTGGCTGACTGTGTCCCTTCCCTGCTCTCCATGCTGCACCTCTACGGAACAAGTGGTTTGTTGGGGACAGTCTGGGACGGGCGGGACAGAGGCAAGGTGTGTTCTGCTGAGTCCGCAGCAGGCTGGTAATGAGGGCCAGGTGTGATTCATTAAGCCAAGCTCCCCACTTCTCCTGGTGTCCCCAGCAAGACTTTAGGACAAATATGGCGGCCGGCGGCCGATGAGCCCCCCCTTGTCCCCTCTGCCTAGGAGCATTAAAACCCAATTATCAAAATAAGGAGTGCTTAGCAGAGCAGACCTTCCTCCACAGGAATGCTGGGCCTGAAGAAGGGACAGCAGGACCTAATGAGGCTGGCAACACGGAGCCCAAGAAAGCAGAGCCTGAGGGCAGCACAGGCCTGGCTTAGAGCTGAGTGGGGGGGTGTGGGGGACAGCACAAGCCTGGGTTCATCATGCTTCCGCTATCATGCCACACCCTCCCATTGGCCTTCCATACAACGCAAGGGCCCTGAGATGGTTCTCAGTGGAGCCGGGGAAGCAGCAGGCTCCTCTAAAGTAGCCAGGGGTGACAGATGCCATATTTATCAATCATTGGTCTAGGAGGAAGGGAGTAACACACTCATTCCAAACTCTCAGCTAAGGTGAGCATTGGCCCTGTGACTGATGGATGGCTTGGAGTCCTGGAGGGAGGTCCTGGTGAAAGGACTGAGGTGGCAGGATGGTCCGGTAGGGACATGACTCTAAGGGACTCAGGAATGTGGCTTAGACCGTAATGTCTACAACAGGCTTACTCATGACTGCTCCCAGCACCCCAGTAGATGGAGGGGGCTTCACCAGAATGAAGGTGCACTGGAGTAGGACCACCCACAGTGAGCATGGAGTGACCCCCATCACTTCCTTCTTTCCAGAGAGGGTACATTTGGGCACCCAGAAGTGCTTAGATCTCTTCCCTGGGGCCTCTTGACCCAGAGGGAGGTCTCAGAAGGACTTACCTAATGGCATGCCATAGCTTAGGCTTGTTATCCACAGCTACTGCCTCAGTGCCCTGGGGAGCTCAGGAGTCCCACCCACATCCCTGGCCCCTTCGGAGGGATGCTCCCCATCCCGACCCCCCAACCCCCAGCTCCTGAAACTGCTTTGTCAGCTCCCCGCTTGTCTCAGCCTAAGTAGGCCTTTCAGATTTATTAGTTCTGGGCGGAAGGAAACAGCTTCTCCGAGAAGTGTGTTTAGTGCCACATTTCAAACCTGCAGCCCTGATTGAAGCGCTAGTTAAAACATTTTCAGGCTCTTAGGTAAAGTTGCATTTGCCTTCCGCAGAGTCTAGATTCTGATATCATCCATTTATGACAGGGCCCCTGCGATGGTGGAGAGAAGTAATGCCTTATTGAGGGCCTGCTCATCTTGCAGGAATGTGCTCCCTGCTTCCATTTGGAAGGTTATAGCTTCGAAGCCACCAAGAAGGAAGAAATGTGGTCGAATGAACATGCGTTTTAATTAAGCCTCAGTGTGCACCAGATTGGGAAGATACACATATTAAAGAATTCTTTCCACTTTGCAGGAAGCCGGGAAATTTGTTCCCTGTGTCACTTTTATATTCCTTTTGTGTGGCAATTAATATTTAACTCTTGGGAAATAAAGCTGTCACCTGATATGCTGTTTATGGCCTGGAATTAAAATAACTTCCTGATAAGCTGTTATAATATAGTGTTGGGAAGACCCCATTAGAAGGGGTTCATTTGGTTATTAATTCTGCTCAAGAACCTGGCCCTGTGCAAGTATATTTAAAAACTTGTAAATTAGCATATATTAATTATGCATAATGGGTTTCATTATGACGTTTTCATATAAACTGATGACATGATATGGTTAAAGGGAAGGCTTTTATTGTAGGTATTAGAGAGAGAATAGCCAGAGGCATTCGGAAGAGTCCAGGGCAGAGAGAAAAAGTAGACTGAATATGGTCAGCAGACTGGACCTAGCCAGAGAGAAGCAGGAACAGAGCAGAGAGAGAGGAACGTAGAGAGAGGGAGAGCAGAAAACAGAAAGAGAGAGAGAACATATTGAAAATAGCAGGGTTACAAGGAGAATGAGTAGCTGGGGGAAGGGAAGCCCTGAGCTGGAGGGGGTTTGGGGTGAGAAGGGCCGGGATGCTAGCATGGTCTTTGAAATGTGTACCAGGTACTTGTGATACTGAGGGAGCCTGGGGGCCAGCATTTGCTTTGGTATGCTGATAGACACCACAGGTAGCTACTTATCCCTTCCGCCTTTTGGAATTTGGGGAGATGGAGTTTCCTTTGGACCTGGTAGTTCGCATGCATGTATATAATGTATTTTGATCATGTTCCCCCTCTTGTTACCCTCTCTTGTCCCCCTCCCACTCCTACAGAGCCTCTTCCTAGCTGGTCCCCCTTCTACGTGTGTGTGTGTGTGTGTGTGTGTGTGTGTGTGTGTGTGTGTGTGCGTGCGCGCGCGCGTGAGTTAATTAGGGTTGCTTACAGGAGAATGAGTAAGAGGTTCATTAGGCTGGGCACCTTACCAGTGCCTACATCACTGATAAAAGTGTCTGTCTTTCTCCCAGCAAGCATTAATGGCGTAGGGGGTCATCAGGGAAGGGTGGGGCCTCAAGAGCCCCTCCCCTCCATGATGGAATGTTGATGGACCCCATCTCGCTGCACAAGCCTCTTCGTCCTACTCTACCTTGTTCTCATGATGGTGTGTCAATGAGCCCAAAGGTCATTGTCTGTCTTCACTAAGAGAATGCCTGGGTATTTGAGGGCAAGGGGAGGCTTTTCTGCTCCTGCCATAAGGAGCCTCCAATTACCAGAGTTCCTCTGCCATTGTGGCCTTCACCTATACCACCTCTAGCCAGAGTGTGTCCTTGATGGAGAAGAAAGGGCAGTGGGCACGTTTGCAGTCACCTACCTGTACCTGTGAGGTTTCACTAGGCCTTGTTCAAGTTTACAGGTGATTAAAAGCTGTCCTCTGGTACTCTGCCTACCGATGAATTCTCAAATAACTTGCAAAACAGAGACAAATTAACCTGTTATGCTGTCAAAATCAATTACTGCCAACGACAGCTTAACTTCCCCAGCCTTTTTCTCAGGGTCGCAGAGCCAGCCAGGCTGTCCTCTGTCCCAGGAGAGCTGGTCAAGGGGACCGGCTGGCTCCAGCCACCTACCAGCCTCACTCTCTCCTCCCTTAGCTTTGCCAAAGCCTCTGCCTTGGATATGGGGACAGGGACTCTCAGGAGCAGGAGACGGAGAACCGAGGGGAGAGTCACCCCTGAAGTGACGGGAAGGTTGGGAAAGATGGATCCTTTAAGTAAGATGAACAACTGGATCCCTAGAACCTTTATTTTGCAGCATTGACTACAAGGGGCAATTTATAAATGTTCCCTTAATATTCCTGAAACAGATTGGCCAGTAATTTATAGACTGCAACACGGAAGACTGAATTAATTTCCAGCGAGGAAAGTCTGCATGTGGCTTGCGGGAGTGCTCTTTCTGGCATCTCAGCGCAGTCAGAAATGGCAGAGCCCAGAGAGAACATGGAAAGGAAGATTTCACACCTTCCATGTTATGAATAGGGAAACTGAGGCCCAAAGTCACATGGTCAGCTCCCAATTGAGCCTGGCGTAGGGCTAGCCTCCTGCATCCCTTGTGCCCCTCTGTTGGCAGGTTGCCATGGGCCTGTGTTACTACAACCTTGCGCTCCCTGGGGCAGGGGGCGCCTTTCTTCTAGGAGAATGAGGGGAACTCTCAGTCTGACCCAGGAGTTGGAAGTTTAAGGCTCAAGGTGCAGGGCTGGGCACGGTTCTTTGTTTCATGACTGTGCTTCCGGGAGTGTTTGGTTCATGTGGGCAGGGACTAACATGTACTGAGTACTGGGTTTGTGTAAGGCACAGGGCAGGGCTTTGTGTTTACATTACCTTTTTATAATGGGTACAATGTGCATTTTATGCATTTGTGTGTATTGATGAGTGTGCATGTGGGGGCATGCATGCAGGTATGTGTTTGGGGGCCAGCAGATAACCTTGAGTGTCATCCTCAAGAATACTGTCCATCTCCTTTGCAATAAGGTCTCTCACTGCCTGGAGCTCATCAATTTGGCTCAACTGGCTGACCAGCAAGTCCCAGGGATCCTCCTGTCTCCACCTCCTCAACTCTAGGATCATAAGTGCATCGCACCATACCTGGTATTGTTGTATGAGTTCTGGGGATCAAACTCAGGTCCTTGTGCAAGGCTTACTTTACCAAGTAAGCTGTCTTTCAGCCCCAGCATAGCATGTATTTTGATGTCCCATCTTACAGATGGGAAAAATGAGGCTCTGAAGGTTCAACCTTGTTTCTTTTAGCCACCCTGTTACCCTGCCTGATCCTCTGAAGCCCTTTCCCCATCTCACCAATCCAGTGCAGCAAGCAACAAGAAGGGTCAGAGGTTTCCAGGGCTAGGAGTATTGGATGGGCATTGATAGGCCAGTGGATTTAATAGGATCACACACCACAAGCATCTGGAGAGACCCCGCTAAAATATTCCCTCCCTGGAGAAGGAGGAGCTGGGTTGTATCATTCTGTCAGAGCTGCCATCCTTTGATCCCCGGAGTTCTTCGCCAGTCACACAGCCCAGGAACCACCAACACTCATCCCTCCACCCCTGGGATTCTGAGCTGCTTTTGTCCTGTGAGCAACCCCAGGAGAGAGATGGAAATTTCCTACAGAACATTCCAGAGCAAATCAAGGCTGGTGTGTATCCTGGAAAGGCCACATCAGGTCTCAGCATTGCGATTTAATAACTAGTCATCAAACAACAAAGCGGTCTCTCCCATTTCCTCGGTCCTTGAATCACCGCACAGGCTGCAAGGGCCAGATCATGACTGCAAAAACTTGAATGGAGACTTGAATGTTACCAAACACTGTAAGTAGTTCCAGGTTCATTTTTCTGAATGTTCCCCGCTTTGCAACAAGAAAGGGACTCACAGAGTATCAGGGCCAGAGGAGGTTGCCTGTCTCCCACACACTCACACAACCGTGCAAATACACACTTCCAAATGAGGCACCTCAAGCCATTATGTTGTGGCTCACGTCTGAGTATCTCCTTGTACATGACATTTACGAAGAAAAACACTTGCAAATTAAATGTTTGATTAACATTACATCTTTCGCAGCTTAAAATGGGTGAGCATAATTGAAAGCTGCATTAGCTGAAGAATATGAACTTTAAACGAGCTTTATCCTGGGCCTATGAATTTCCATCGTTTTATTGAATCTTTAGTGCCAGTGGCCCGGGGTATTTATACATCATATTCGTGAAATACTCTGAAGATTCAGCAGTCTGTAGGCATATTGAGGGGAAATTGGTACCATTTGACTGTAAACTGTGTGTGAGGGCACTGGGCAATTCCTTTTGGAATTTTGAGGTTATTTTATCAAGCCTGAGTGAAATTTACTCTTCCTTGTATGGTCAGAGCCTGGAGGATTGTGACCCAGCTACCCAGATCTTAAGTCTGTGTCTACCACTTTTCTGCGTCCTGTGTCTACACTGGAAATATTCCCTCTTTCCTTGCTTATTTCAAGAAAATACTTGCTTTTATAAAATCAAGAGCTATTTATTCCCCGGCTAGGGATGTAGTACAGAGTGTTTGCATCACATGCGTGAAGCCCTGGGTTCCAGCCCCAGCACTGGATAAACTGGGCATGGTGGTGCACACTTGTGATCTCAGCACTCAAGAGAGGGAGACATAAAGGTCAGAAGTTCAAAGTCAGGTCAGTCACATAGCAAACTCAAGGCCAGCCAGGGCTACGTGACACCCTATCTCAAAAATCTAAAAATGACCACCAGACTCCAAACACCACCCTTTCCCCTTTCATATTCCTTTCCCTAGAGACTCTGTGCCTCCCTTTCTTCCTTTCCCATGCCACCCATCACCAGGAGTCCTGGCTGTACCCCAGGTTTGAGGGCTGTCATAGATCTCCAGAAGTGGTTGCTCCTTAGGGTCCTGCCCCTCCATGACACAGAAGATGGAGACAGACTTGGATGTGTGTGCTTTTTTACACTGAGACCTCTGAGAGTTCATTTGGAGCATGAGTATTTAGTTGTTCCTCCACATTTTTCAGACCATCCAGTATGCCTGAGACAGTGTGGGGGAGACTCCTCCTCCAGGTGGGGCTGCATGATTTTTATGGAATAAATTGGACTTCGCTCTAAGAAGAGGCTGGGGTGAGGAGGGGTGTTTTCTGCATATGCTAACACCAGGAGTCCAGAAAAGGCTCCCTATTGTTGGTAGTTTCTGCTCTTTTGGGGGGCCCACCACCCAGCTCCCAAATAAATCACACACAGAGGCTTATTCTTAATTATGAATGCCTGGCCCTAGCTTGGCTTATTTCTAGCCAGCTTTTCTTAACTCGAATTATCTCTTGCCTCTGGGCTTTTCCATTTCTATTCCTGTATACTTTTCTTTGTTTCTTTCTCCATGGCTAGCTGTGTAGCTAGGTGGCTGGCCCCTGATGTTCTCCTCCTTCTCTGGCTCCTCAATTTCCTTCTCCAAGATTTCTCCTTCTATATATTCTCTCTGCCTGCCAGCCCCACCCATCCTTTCTCCTGCCTTGCTATTGGCCGTTCAGTTCTTTATTAGCCTATCAGGTGTTTTAGACAGGCACAGTAACACAGCTTCACAGAGTTAAACAAATGAAACATAAACAAAAGTAACCCACCTTAAAATAATATTCTACAACAGCTCCCACCCTGCTGAAAGTGTTGGAAAACCTGTAAGGAGGAGTGCTGGTATGGAGCAGGTAAGGATGGGAGCCAAAGCCAAGGGTACCTACTAGGAGGATCAGCTTTATGAGACTGTCATAGGAGCTGCAGAGAACTAAACCAAGAAGAACTTGACCAGCTGTGGGGTTTGAGTCCACATGGGAGATGAGTGCTGGCCTGGTGGGGCTAATGTTGGTGCAGGGGGACGGGTCAGGTGCTACTGTGTCAGCCAGCTCTCAGGTAAGCCAGGGGAGACAGGACACAGCCAAACCCGCCGGGACAGCTGCTGGGGAGATTTGGGATAGTGGCTATGGCCAAGAGGGAAACTAACATGTGAAAGTCCAAGGCCTCTGGAAGACCCAAGGGGCTGGAGGGGGTGGCTGGGAATGGAGTAGGGGCATGATAGGGTTCAAGGATATCCAGAGTGGGAATCTCAGGTCCTGAGTAGCAACCACAACGTCTCCAAAGCTAAGATGGCCAATGACTAGCAGCAGTGCAAGGCTGGGGACACTGATGTTGACTGGAGGGATGAACAAGTGCAAACCATTCTTCCATGTCTACCGCACTTCACAGTTGACCGGAACCACTTAATCCTGCCATGCTCCTGCTGCGGCTAACACTGTAAGGCAGGTTGGTCTGAAGATGCCGCATCTAGCGTCTCTTCTCCTGGTATCATGATTAACAAGCAAGAGCTTGTACACCCTTGAGCACCTTTGTCTGGCTCCATGCTAAGCACTGGGAGAAGCAAAAGCCATGTGAAATCTTTGCCCCAAGGTGGCTCACAGTCTAGATAAGAAGACAAGGTTAGCCCAGTGGTTACAGGGAAGCATTAGGTTATCATTCACTCACCCCCTGGGTGGTTTGAATGAGATGTTTGCCGTAATCCAGGCATTGGAATGCTTGGCCCCCAGTTAGTGGAGCTGTTTGAGGAGGCCTGATTGGAGGAAGTGTGTAGATGGAGGCGGGCTTTGAGAGTGTTAAAAACTCCTGCCATTTCTAGCTCACTCTCTGCTTTGTGCTCGCAGTTGGGATGGGAGCCCTGTTTCTGCTCCAGCCACTGTGCCTGCTGCCTCTACTCCAACATCATAGACTCTGACCCTCTGGGACCATATGCTCAAGTCAACTCTTTCTTCTATACCAGCAGTTCTCAACCTGTGGGTCACAGCCCTCATAGGGGTCGCATATCAGATATTCATATTACAATTCATAACAGTAGCAAAATTACAGTTATGAAGTAGCAATGAAATAATGTTATGGTTGGGGGTCACCATAGCATGAAGAACTGTATTAAAGGGTTACAGCATTAGAAAGGTTAAGAATAAATATTTTATAAATTGCCTGGGTCATGGTGTTTTATCACAGCAATAGAAAAGTAACTAATACACCCCCCCACACACAAACTCAACAACCCACTCATGCATCCACCAAATTACTCATCCAACCCACCCATCTCCTTACCCACACACCCATCTACACATCCCATCCATCCATCCATCCATCCATCCATCCATCCATGCACCTGTCTACCTGTCCATTCATCATCCATCCACTGAGCATGTTCTGCACTAGTTAGAAATCAGGTCATGCAGATCCTAAGTTGCTCTCCCAACCCCTGGGCAGTAAACATTCCTGACACCAGGCTCCTTTCCAGAGATGCTACTTGATTGGGTCAGGAGTGGAGCTAAGATTTGGTGATTTTTTTCCGTAAACTTCCTAGAGGATTCTCCTGTGTAGCCAGAGTTGAGAAGACTCAGAGGTGGCTTATGGTTTGAAGAAGGGAAGCCTGCTGAGAGCTGGGATGCTGAGTGAACTTCAGAGCAGGAAGTTCTGGAAACCTCTAGCAGGCGTGACAGAGTCAGGGTTTGGTACCTTGTCCTCTTCATCCACAAACTCCTTTCTGCTGTCATAGTGTTGGAACAAGGCAGGATTTAAGCAGGGATTAGATAATGGGGCAGGCCTGGGACAGATAAGAGGGAGAAAAGGCGTTCTGAGTACAGTCAGATTCGGAGCTCAGGAACGAGCGAGGCTGGTGTGTTTGAAGCTGAGAGCCTTGGTGCACTTTTGGTGCACAGATCAATCAGACATGTTTGCAAACTTTCAGGCATCCGTTCTGCAGGGCACCTTGGCTGTGGCCCCACACCTGTCATTCGGTGCTGTTACAAGGACCAAAGGGCTGCCCTGGGCTGTCTCGCGATCATAATTTGCCATTGATCTCGTGGTTCTCCCAAAGCCTCCTCCACAGCCCCACCTGGAGAGCAATGAGGAGTGATGAGCTGTCGCAGGGAGGAAGTTTAAACAATTACTTTGCTCTGATTAAGAAGGGTAATGTCTCTCTTGGAGGAGCAGCTCTTAATGCGAAAGTGGGGGTGATGGATGCTGGCCCCCGCCCACATAAATCTCACCTGTGCGTCTTTGTCGCCGCCTCACGATGCGTGTGTGAGATAAATTCTCCAAATCTATTTCTGTGCCGATGCCAGCAGCCTGCTGATGGAGTAAATAAGAGTTATGGCTGCCATAATGGCATCACTTATGAGGAACTGGAAAAAAAAAAAAAAAAGCAAACATGTCCACACAGCCTTATAAATCTATTATAAATGTGTGAAGTTCCACTAGACAGCTCAACTTGTACTCCCCGGAGTTCGAGTGAGTGAGTGAGCGGGCAGGTGCCCAAGAGGGCCTCAGATGGCCTGAAATGCCCTGTGATGGCCTCTTGGTTACCTCTTCCCTCCCCTGCGTTTTAAGTTCTGGTCAGCTGTGAAAGCTCAAGCCACAAGCAGTCGGGGATTCTGCCTCAAACTCCATCTCTGCTCACCCACTGCCTCCACATCTGCATAGCCTGGCTCCCTCTGCACACCTCCTCTCAGCTTTCAGTGGTGCTGAAACCAAATCCTTCGGTGTAAGGAGGATAGTCATGAGCCTGTGTCTAGAACGGCAGATTTCAGAGTCAACTCCCATAAATCTGAGGTCTTTGCTGGTTTCTCACTTCCCATCCCAGCCTCTATTATCTACCTACCTACCTGTCTGTCTGTCTGTCTGTCTACCTACCTATCTGTCTGTCTGTCTATCATCTGGGGTCTCACTATGTAGACCAGGCTGGCCTCAAACCCACCAAGATCTACCCACGTCTGTCTCCTGAAAGCTGGGATTAAAGACGTGTGTCACCATGGCCAGTCTGATTTATTGATTCTGTGTGTGTATGTGGCACATACGTACGTACGCTGGCATATATACCATGGCACATTTGCGGAGGTTATAGAACACTTGCCCAAGTTCAGTTCTCTCCTCCCCTGATGTGGGTCCTGGGAATTGAGCTCATATCATCAGGTTTGGTCGAAAGTCCCTTGCCTGCTGAGCCGTATTGACAGCTCATAACCCTCTTTCGATGGAAGGGACTCATCTGGCCGGAACAGACAGCTCAGAGTTCTTCAAGGACCCAGCCCTCTCCTTGCCCTTCTCAGCTTCTGGTTGGTCTTCTCTGCACTCACTCTTTGCATGGACTTGTCAGCTGCACCTGGAACTACAATTTAATAATTCAGCAGGTTGCCATATTCCTAGCAGAGAATGCAGGTGGCAAGTCCTTTGTTGGGGTGAAAGTACTGTGTGGCTCAAAACTTGGGATTGTTGTTTTGTGGGGCTTTTATCTGGAGTCCTGAACCCAGAACTTGAGCCAGAGGCTCCATGGTTCTCTTGGCAAGCTCTCCTAGCAAATGCAGCATAGGAAGCTAATTACCCTTCCACTCAGGCATCTTCTAGAACTTGTGTTGACGTGCCCCCCCTCACCTCAGCCTCCTGAGTGTTGTGATTACAGTATGCACCACCACACTCAGCTGCATGCTCTTTCTGCCTGCAATGGAGCTGAGTCTAGATCAGGAATAGTATGAAGGGATGATCTAGCTGCGTCTGGAAACCATGTGGACAATAATGCCCAGGTACCGGCACTCAATTTTCCAGAAAGTTCACAAACCTGTTCTGGTGTAGTCAACTTCCCCTTTCTGAAGGGTGAAATCAGTTCAGTTGGAAAATTAATCCACAGCCTAGGTCCCTGTTTAAAAAAAAAAAAAAAAAAAGGCCTCCCTCATGGGGTACTCAACATGCAGATGCTAAATGTCAATAGTTCCCCCAGCGATGGAGGCAGAAGGCGGAAAGGTTGGCCCTTTCAAGAAGCTAATTGCCATCTGTAAATTAGAACTATAACTGCACGAGCTTTCCTCTCTCCCCACCTCTCTCCTCACCCTGACCCTCTGCCTGGCTCTGGTGCCCCAGAGCTGGAATCAGCAATAGGGGCTTCTCTGCGCTGAGAAGATAATGGGAAATCATCGCCTGCTTTCCCCCCACCTGCAGTGGTTTGCAACCATTCAGGAACCTTGGCTAGCCTGGAAATGGACGCCTGTGAATTCCAAAGGCGGCAGGTTCGGCACTCACTCTGAGGTTGTACACGGGATGCGTGGGGGTGGGGTGAGGTGGGGTGAGGGGGGTGGGGGGGGGTGTTACCATTTGGGTATCTGCTTCCCGTGTTTGAGGGGAAGCTTGATGAGCTTCCCCTGTGGTGTCCTCTAGGATGACAGAAGCCAAGGCCCGAGAACATGCACCATAGATCACTTAACCCCTTCTCCCCCAGCTGTGACATGGATGTGCTAAGTGGGTGCCCCCCCCCACAAAGCTATTTTGAGGCCTGCAGAGACCTTAACAGTGTGGATGGCCCAGAACACTGCCCAGGAGGTCAACAAGGGATGGTAATTATGATCTGTATGCATGTGTTCATGTGTGTAGGTGTCTGTGAGTGTGCATGTGTATATGACGGTCAAAGAACAACCATGGGGTCGCCCCTCAGGCACCCTCCACCTTTTATTTGAGAAAGGGTCTCTCACTGACCCGGAACTTTACCAAGCAGGCTAGACTAGCTGGCCAGCAGGCTTCAGGGATCCTCCTGCCATCTTGCCATCATTGAGACTGCAGGCTTACACCATCATACCTGGCCTTTTAAAATTTGCCTTGCTGGGACTTGAACTCTGGTCCTTATGCATGCTAGGCAAGTGCTCTACCACTGACCTACTCAGCCCCTATACATGACTTTTTTTTTTCCTGTGTGAGCTCTGGGGGTTGAACTCATTTGTAAAGCTTATTCAACTGAGTCGTGTTACCAGCCCAGCAGCTGGGATTTTATCTGCTGATGTTAAGGCCTAGAGCTTGTGATATTCCTAGTGAGCCTTGCTTGTCCATCCTGGATCCCCAGGGGCCAAGCCTTCTTTTCCCTGCTCACCACCTGCTGGGTACCCAGCACAAACCAGTCCCTGGGTATCAGCAGACCACAGCATTGGTCTGTATTTCCTTTGATCATCTGAGTGAACTGAGCTAGGCCGGTGAACACAAGACTGCCAGATCCAGCAGCGCCTTTAGGCTGTAGAGAGAAGGCACTTCTTCCATGCAGGTCTTTGAACCACCTCACAGACAGGCACCTTTTAGTCTCCCTTGGGGACACCACACAGTAACTCATGATTGGGAGCCACAGGTTCAGCCTTGGTCTGGCTCTGGAGGCTCTATATGTGAAGATAGCAGAGGAATGCACTCCCTAGGGCCTATGGAATGAGTCGGTGCCCCTCAGCATCCTCTCAGGCTCAGGTGGTACCCTCTACTTCAGACCTCATTGCTGGCCTACTGGAGGGTGTTTAAGCCAAGAAGAGAGTCTCAGCCTGAAGGCCCACTGTCACATATACAACTTGTCATTGGCCAAAGCACCGTTTTGTGACATGTAGACTGTATATACGTGCAAACACAAACTCATACACTGAACCCCGCGTGGTCATTATGTAGCTTCAACTGTCAGCCCCTGGCTGCTCCCATCACATCTCAATCCCCACCTTCACCCCACCCCTTCACCCCATCCCAGACATTGGGGTGCTTTATCTATAAATGTTGCAGCATTTCTGTGAATCTTCCTTCACATCTGAGCTAGTACTGGGGTCTTTGCCATCCTCGAATCCCTGGGGCTCCGTTGACGAGAAGCTGATCAGAATGTGTTTGTTGAGTACATAAATGACTGAGCCTTGTAGGATCATTAGAGGTGCCTGGTGCCTGCTCCTGGCCCCCAGAGCAGCTCCTGTGGTCTGGCTTATCAGCAAGACCAGCCCCGCAGCCAGCCTTTCTGGACGGATGCACCCTGAGCTGCCTGTGTGAGACAACCTTTCCGGTACAGTAATCTGGGACTCTCTGGGTAGCTGATAAGGCCTTAAACATGGCTTCTTTTGTGTCAACATCCCGCGGGCATAATTATGTTAGCTGGGCAAACACACTGACGAAGAGCCGCTGGGCTGCCTGTCCTCTGGCATCAGTGTGGCCTGGCCCAGATGTCCCTCAGAAGCCCTGCCAGGATAGCAGATGGGGCCAGTCTAGAGCTGTCCTGCCCCAGGACAGCCTGGGCATCCCAGCTGACCCAGCAATGTCCCTTTATCTGCATCTGATTCAGCCACTGGGTAGCGACCCCCACAGCACCGAGGCTCAATGGCCTCACTGCTTAGAGACAAGAGGGGCCTGTCTTTAACGTGATTGTGGGTCGCCTGTCTACTGTGTATGGGTACCTGCTGAAGTAAAGGGGGAAGGGACCTAGGCCCAGCCTCAAAGATCTTCCAACCTACAGAGACACAAAGAAAGTTCTGGAAGAGCTTTGATTAAATTGCCCAAAGCTGAGGCCTGGGAGCTGTGTGCTCTTGGCCTTTTTCCCTTGATTTTTTTTTCCTTTCAGAAAACCTCATTTGATTTTTCTAATGAAACCATGCATCACTTAAAAGCAGATATGTGTACCAAGAAACGTGTCATTAGGTGAGTTTGTTATGTGAACACTGGCGGGGATTCACACAAACTATGGCAGGTGTCTGAGGCCTCTTTTCCGACTGGTCTCCTGTCAGCTCTCAGGGAAGGGTGGGTATGTCCCTCAGTGAGGGACAGTCCCTTCCAGACTGAACTGTGTTCCCTCAGAAAAGATAGGCTGGGGAGATGAGGGTGTGACTCAAGAGGAAGAGCGTCTGCTCAGAATGTACAAAGCCCTGGCACCACCCCAGCACTGCGCACACTGGGAGTGGTGGCATGTGTCATTAATCCCAGCACCTGGGGAGATGGAAGCAGGGGGATCCGAAGTTCGGGCTCTTCCTGGGTGACACTAGACTTGCTTCAATAAATAATGGAACAAAGGAAGGAAAGAGGGAGAGAGGGAGGGAGGGAGGGAGGGAGGGAGGGAAATGTTGACGTCTTAGCCCACCCCTCCCAATGTGATCTTATTTGGACATGGATTCTCTGTGTGTGCATTCAGAAGCCAGAGGTCTACGTCAGCTAGACTCCTCAGTTGCTTTCCACCATATTTGGTGCTGTGTAATATTCCTTTACACTGTGTGAATATATGTCACATTGATTGGTTTAATAAAGAAGCTGACTGGCCAATAGTGAACAGAATAAGGTTAGGCAGGAGAGCCAGACTAGGAGAATGCTGGGAGGAAGAAGGGCGGGGTCTGGGGTTGCCAGCCAGACACAGGAAGCAGGAGATGAATGTGCCGTGTTAATAAAGTTACCACCATGTGGCAGAAAATAAATAAGGAATATGGGTTAACTTAAAATGTAAGAACTAGTTAGTAATAAGCCTGAGCTATTGACTGAGCATTTACAATTAATATAAGCCTCAGTGTGTTTATTTGAGAGCAATTGCAGGACAGGAAAACTCACATACAGTTTGGTTTTTTTTTAATATTGCATTTATTTATTTTATGGGGCAGAGAGGGTGCATGCGTTCTGTATCATGCCTAAGGAGGTCAGAGGACAACTTGCAGTAGTGTATTCTTCCTCTCGGCCATGTGGGTCCTGGGGATTGAACTCATATCATAAGCCTTGGCTTCAAGGGCTTTAACCTACTGAGCTGGCTCTCCTGCCCCTCCATGCTTGTTTTTTTGAGTTGGGGTTTCTCACTGAACCTGGAGCTCGGTAATTGACTAGACTGTCTGGCCAGTGGAATTCATCTCATCTGGGATTACAGTATGTGCCCTGTATAAAATAAAGCTTCGCACATGAGTGCTGTGACTATAACTCAGGCTCCCACTCCTGCACAGTAAGCACTTTATCCACCGAGCCACCTCCTCAGCCCCCAGAAATAGGGTCTGTGAGGACACAATTAGTTTGATTAAGATGAGGTCATCCTGAAGCAGTGAACACCTCATCCAGCATGGCCGCTGTCTGCCTGAGAAGATGCCGTGGAAGGACAGCTGTAGAAGGGACTGAGTTAACAGGTGCAGCCCAGGGATGACAAGGACCACCAGCCAAGTACCAGGAGCCGGGAGGCAAAGTAGGGAGCTAACAGGTTGTAGAGGGAGCACGGCACTGCTGACCCCTTATTGCAAAGCCTCTCTGCTCTGGCTCCACAAGAAGATGACTCCCTGTTATTTTAAGATACCTATTTTGGGGACAGCTGTCCCAGCAGCCTAAGAAAACTGGGCCCCCTACTCCTTCTCAGTGCTAAGCTCTGTAGAAAACAATCTTCTCCCAAGGCTTCATGTGAATCATCCTGAATGTAGCCCCTATCCCTGCCCACACCTCACCATGAGTGACAAAGTCTATGCATCTGTCCCTTACTAACTGCTGTCACCAGAAAAGTGTCTCTGAGGCAAGGGGACAGTTTGATTTTGGAGAGCATGGACCCCTCCCACCCTGGTTTGGATCCCATCCCTGCCACTTCCCTGCTGTGTGACCTTGGGCATGGAACTTAAGTGCTCTATGGGAAAGGGTAGGGGAATATTAGTTCCTAACTCAGCGAGTGGTTAGAAGACTGCAGTAAGTGAGTGGGGGTGGAATGTTGGCACTTTTTTTTCTCCAGTAAATGACCAGCTAGCCAGCATTTTAGGCTTCATGGAGCCCTACATGAGGTTTCCATGGAAATTACTGCACCCTCCCATTGTAGAGTCCAAAGAAAGGGTATGGCTTTGAGCCAAGAACATTTTGTTTGTGGAAACAGGGGGCAGCAGATATGGCCATAGGCTGAGGTCTGCCACTCTCTCGATACTGGAGCCTCACTGAACTTGTGATATGAAGCAGATTTAGCTCAGGCCTATGGCTGTTGGTAACTCCCAGGGACTGCTGGTACCTCCCAGGGGCCAGTGCATTCCTTCCACGTGAGTCCATTGCTCTCATGGAAACCCTTAGAGATGAAGGGGGTCCCCTGTATACAGATTAGAAAAGTGAGGTCCACAGGGACTCCTTGCCTCACACTGGAGGGAGCCAGAGGCAAAAAAAAAAAAAAAAAAAAAAAAAAAGAGGTTGTGTGAGCTCCTTCAGGGTCCTGCTCAAAGAGGGCTTGCCTCTCCTGGTCTCTGTGAGTGCCCAGGATGTAAAACAGTGAGGATAGAGAAGCATGTGGACCCACACACCAAAACTGGGTGTCCCAGGATTGGCGTCTTCTCCAGAAGCAGGAGTAACAGAGCTGCTCTTCTCAAAGCCTGGTTCTTTGTCCCACACAGTCCCTCATGGAGTCTTGTTTGTTAGCATGGACTTCCTGACACCACACACGAGACAGGAACAAAGGTACAATCTCAGGTAGGCTGCCACTAGCCTAAAGGCTCCCATGACGAAGACTATAGAAAGTGGCCCTTCCTCCATGCGGACAGCACTCTGTGCTAGGGTGTCCAGAGTCAAGCTGAAGGCCTGCTGGGTTTCAGTTGTTTTCCCCTTTGGCCAGGTACCTTGAGCAGAACACAACTGAGACAGCCCTCTGTTGTATTCCTGTGCCTTGGAACTTAAGTCTAGACCAGATTTCAGGCACGGAAATTATAAGGGTCCCAAAAGAAAATCCAATAGAATGTTCTAGAACACTCTCAACTCCTCCTCTATACCTGCCAGCTTCAGACTTTCCACTTGGAGCTGCTGCCTCTGCCCACGTAATCAGCCCCTGGCCTGGACCCTTATCCCCACTCCCACTACAGAGCACACACACACACACACACACACACCCGCTCCTAGGGCTTGGAGGAGCCCCACCTGGTGCACGAGGGCACACTTCTTTGTGAAGTACACTTCCTGCTGAATTTGCATTAATGAGTGTCATTAAGAGATAATTAGTGTGTGTGGAGGGGAAAGGGCCTGAATACATCAGAGAAACATCTGGAATGGTTTAGAGTCCTGACGAGGAGCCGCTTTGAAGTGTCTCATTTTCTGCAGTCACCCCCACACATACCACTGATCTGAACCCCAATGACCCACCTGTAACCTGCACCTCACAGAGGAAACCCTCCCCAGCTGTCCCGGCCTGCCACTCTGCATTGCTGAATCCCTGGCTTTGGTGTTTATCCACCCCCTACAAGCTTTAGTCTGGCTGACTCTCAGCCAGTCTCTCCTGTCACCACCCCCATCCCCTATTTTCATTGTCCTTTGGAGAGGGCAGCTGACCCTGGCTCCACCTGGCCCAGCCCAGAGGACTCTGCAGGTGTCCCAGCCTGTCCCTGATAACAGCACCAGGCACTAGGAAGCAATGCTGGCTTCCTAGATGCTGTAGTTTCACAGAGAACAAGGCTGGTGACTTTGAACATGGAGACTGTGGCTAAAGTTGGGAAGCCCACATCCCCTCTGCAGAATGGGGAAAGCTGACCCGCCTTTCTTCCTTAAGAAGTAAGTGGAATGATGACAGTGCCACATCTCGGAGACTCAGGAGGCCCTTCCCCCTTCCTGGTCCTGGAGCTGCCATCCCTGTGGTCCCTTCCTGGAGACGCTTGTCCTTGTTAACATTCTCCCTGTGGGATGAATGCCTCTCCCCTGGTCTCATCTACTCAGGGAGACAAGTTTCGGTGGAAATGGCAAATCTGATTCTGTAAAAGGACATGGCAGGGTAATATCCTTACTTGTATAGAGTAGACTAGTCATCATTCAGTTTGTGCTTAGTAGGTCCGAGGTGCACTGAGTCACAGCCTGGGGACGTTGCTCTCCAACAAGCTCCCAGGAGTGACCCATTCCTGACGGTCCTGTTGATGTCCCCCACACACACATTGAGGACCACCGCCTCTGTCTTGCCAGCAGGAGTGTGTGCCTTAGGCGGGTTGTTCAGCCCATAGGTTGCCGAAGAGTTAAACCCGGCCTGCCTGGTGCTCCTGCGCTTTCCTTCCTGTTCTGGATCCAGGTGCCACTCAGGGACACGTGCCAGCGAGACCCAGGTGATTGGATTAGCAAACCTGGCTCTCTTCCTATCATCTGTTCTGAGAATCGGCATCAGATGGTGGGGAGATCTCGGGACTTGGAGGCAGACCAGGTCAGCTTGGCATCTGCCCCTCAGGAGGTGTGACTTTGAGCTGTTCAGAGCTGTAACTGATGCAGAGGTGAGCTGGCTTGCCTGGGCCTCAGCTTCCCAGTCTGTGAAATGGAGACAGTGATCACCCTGGTACATCCCCCACCCCTACAGCTTTGTATTTGTGGTTAGGGTCATGTTCAATCTCCCTGTGTGAAAGAGGAGGAAAGAGTGGGAAATTGAGGCAAACAGCACAGAGGTGGCTGGCTGAGCCCCAGTGAGGACTGGGGAGGTCATTTGATTTCATTATGTTTATTTGTTATCTATATACTACAGTTCTGGGGGGCGGGGAAACCTGGGCCTCGTGCCTGCTAGGCAAGTGCTCTACCACTGAGCTCTTCCAGTAGCCTGAACATCCCTCCATTATACAAAGGAAAAAACTGGAACTCAGAGGCTTGGAAGCGCCATTTACTGTCTGCACCTCTCCAGCCCGGCTCAGAACTCTCAGCTCCTCCTACCTCTCTGTCACCCCATCATTAATAAAAAGCCAGGTGTGCCCCCCAGTGTATCATCCCTGACCTCTCTCAGGAAGCTTCCATTATGAATCTTGTTAATTACTCCTCCTTCTGCTCCCTGGTTTTGAGCTTGTCTCCTTCCCTGCCTCTCCCAGCCAAGACTGAAATAATAAAAAAGTTTTATTAGGCCTAAAACTGCTTTGCTAAGTGCCGCCATTAGCTGATAATAAAGCAGGTTCTCTGGGTGTTGCAACCTGTTTTTATGTTTCCTGTTAGTCGAGCCTCTGGGTATTCTGTGGCCCTCAGGATGGTAGGCTGGGACATTGAGGACAGGATCTCTCTATCCTTATCCCCAAACCTGCCCTGCTAGGGAGGATGTGGATCTGGGGATGGGCTCTCAGGCTGGACCCTGGGGAGACCACCAAGGTGCTGGAGATAAGAGGCTTCTACCTCAGAACACACCTTCCATCTGATGAGGAAGATGGCTTCCCTTGGGAGGGCTCCCAGACTGACAGGAGAGACCTCGAAAAAGATAGAAATTGTCTAGGCTCTGTGTGTGTGTGTGTGTGTGTGTGTGTGTGTGTGTGTGTGTGTGTGTGTGTGTGTGTACATATGACTGAATGCTTATGGAGGACCGAGGTTGATCAGGTGACGTCCACAGTCACTCTCTACCTTATTTTTTGAGCTCCCTGAACCTGGAGCTCATGATTCAGTTAGCCTGACTGGCAGGGATCTTCTGTCTCTGTCCCTGCAGTTCTGGAATTATCGGCACACACCACCGCGCCTGGCTTTTTATTGTGGTTCCTGGGGAGTTGAACTAAGGTCCTCACACTTGTGTGGCAATCTCTTTGCCAACTGAGCCATGTCCTCAGCCCATGTAATTGCCATGGAACACTGGACCCGCCAAGGGACTGTCTTAGATACTTGTGGGTGACGGCCGTTTTACCCTGACATCAACCCAGTGACAAAGTGGCTGTTCTTATCCCTGTGACGCAGCTGGGGAAACTGAGGCATGAAGAGGTGCTATTACCTCCTGAGGCCATCAGCAGTGCTAATGGAAAACCGAGGGGCTAGCTTTGGCAGATCAGGGGTTAATTTATCCCCTGGCTATAGTAGGTGTTCAAAAAATTGGTTCACTGTAAGGTTGAGAAATACTAACCTCCGTGGATTTGGTGGCTGGAAGGAGAAGGGAAATCTTCCCAGAGCAAATGGGATTCAGCTGGAGGGTCTGCCTCCACCACGCTCCTGGCCCCACCTGGCCTGATAAAGAACCTGGGGCTGCCTTCCCAGGCCACCTGCACACGGCTTAATAGGCCATGAAATGTCGTTACCAGTGTTGGGTAACAAATAGCTTAGGTTATTGCTGGCCATGGCAGCAGACTGCCCTGGAGGAGGCCCAGGTAGACTGTCCCTGGACTTCCCTCCTGCAGGAGGCCCTGTCGTGGAAGGATGCCCAGAGAGACCGGGTAGAGGAGAAGGAGGAGCACAGAAGGCGAGGAGGAATTGGAGAGAAGACAGGGAGATTGGTAGGGGCCTGGGGGCCATCTAAGGTGCCTGGTGTGGAACCCCTGACCCTGTGAAAGGATGGGCAAGCATTGAGAGGCAGCACTGAGCATCATGCTTCGGTCGGCTTGTGTGGAAGAGGGGACACTCCCCCCCCTTCCCGACTTCACTTACTGTATCAGTGTCTCTCCCCAACTTCTTCCCTAGGGCTTGTCTTTAGTTAGGAGATGTGAGCTTGGAAGATGAAGGAGCGTTACAAGAACCCATGGGAAACACCGTGACTGCCAGGAAATGTGGCCGAGAGTGCATTCTGGGGCCAGTGAGAGAGCTACTCAATGTGTGTGTGTTGGGGGGGTGGAGTGCACGGGCATTTGTCACTAAACATGATGACCTGAGTTTGATCCCTGGGACCTACATGGTGGGAGGAGAGAGGAGAGAATCCACTCCCATAACTTGTCCTCTGCATATCACAACATATGTGTGTGCTTAGGTGTACACACATGAACACACAAAATAGAAAAAAATTAATGTGAAAAATAAGAAAGGAGGCCAGGTGTGGGGATGCACACCTTTAATCCCACCTGAGGCAACTGGGCCTTTGTGAGTTTGAGACCATCCTGAGTGAGTTCCAGACCAGCCAGGGCTACATAGTGAGGCCCTATGTCAAAAATCAAAACAAAGCAGGTGCCAGCTGTAACTCTGTGTAACAGAACTCTGGCAGTCACGTGTGTGTCCACTGGAGGGGACACATTCAGTGTATGGAACACCGTGACAGTACAAATGAAGGAAGTGGAGCTAGTAACAGGGACGATTCTCCAGAGCCAAGCGGGAGAGAAGCAGACCCACCTTTGAACACCTGCACGTGGATGTTCCTTTAGGAGTCATCTTAGAATGAGGGCGGGGGGTTGGGGGGGGGGCGGGCAGCAATTGAGACAGGGCAAGGGAAAGCCAGAGAAGGGACCTTTGTGTCCTGAGTGGCCGGGGCTCAGGCCCACTGGGCTGCTTATGAGCAGCCAGGTCCACGCATATGAGAGATGACCTTGAAGAGTACATTGTTGCTAGAGTTTTCCTGCCTGGCCCACAGTCAGGGCAAATCTCTCTCACCTGCCAGTCCCACAGCCACTCAGACCCGACCAAGTAAACACAGAGACTTATATTGGTTACAAACTGTATGGCCGTGGCAGGCTTCTTGCTAACTGTTCTTACAGTTTAAATTAATTCATTTCCATAAATCTATCCCTTGCCACATGGCTTGTGGCTTACCAGGATCTTCACATGCAGCTTGTCATGGTGGCGGCTGGCAGTGTCTCTCTGACTCAGCCTTCCACTTCCCAGCTTTATTCTCCTCCTTGCCCCGCCTATACTTCCTGCCTAGCCAACGGCCAATCAGTGTTTTATTGATTAATCAGCAACACATTTGCCATACATCCCACAGCAGTATATGGCCTGTATGGCTGTGACTCCTGTTCCTGCTGAGGAAACCTTGCTTCCTAGGATACTCATTTCTGGCCATGAACACTGTGCTTGAATAGGCCGAGCCACCTGGGATACACACACAGAGCTAAAGCTCAAAGCAGGAAAGCAGAGATGCTGTGGAGCTGCCCCAAGTGGTCCCCCAGGGGCTTGAAGAGTACAAAAAGCATTTTCCACAGGTTCCATGCACACGTCAGGCCTGTAAACACAAAGAACTACCGCTCTGTTCACAATGTGTATTCGTATGGTAGAACAGAAAGATCGTCATGTCAGCGTCCAGGGTCACATTTGGACACTGGGTACCCGTGAGAAGAACCACAGAGAGGAGCAGCAGCAACGTGGCTTGCACGTGCCGTGTCTGTTTAACGTGGAGGGGTGCACGTGGCGTTGCAACACTGTTTTTTGTGTGCTGAAGAGTCTTCATCAGGGCTGGAGAGGTGGTTTAGCGGTTAAGGGCCCTTGTTGCTCTTGCAGAGGACCTGGGGGGAGGGGGGTGGCGGGGGCAGGATTCAGTTCCCAGAACCCACATGGCTGTTCATAACTGTCTGTAACTCCAGTTCCAGAGGATCTGTCGCCCTCCCCTGGCCTCTGCAGGCACTGCATGCACAGGGCACACGTGTATCCACACAGGCAAAACACCCATTCACATAAAACAAATAAATCTTAAATTAAAACTTCATCATAGACATGCATGTGGAGACGCATGTAGAAGGACCTCAACGTGACCCACGTGAAGAAGGAGTGCTCTCTGGCTTCACAGAGGAGAACACAGGGCCTTCTGGGTGAGGGGACCTTGAAGGCCAAGGCCAGAGCTGAGACTGAGCTGAGAGGCCAGCCTGGTACGGCTCAATAGCTGTGTTGAAGAAACGAAAGTTTAGTGGGCAGGGCGACACAGTGCCCTGGGAGCATTGCATTGTTCAACATGACAAGGATATCAGGGTGGCGGCAGCGGGCTAGAGATACTGGATATGCTATATCAGAAAAAATTATGATAACATACTTAGTAGTTGTCCCTCTATGCTCTGCCCATCATATTGCCCTGTGCTCCATGCCCATTTACACTGCATACAACCCTATGGAGTCTGAGCTGTTATTGTCCCATTTTTCACATTTGGAGACTGAGGTGCAGGGAAGATGAGTAGCTGCCTGAGATCACACACTGAACTGGTGGCAGAACATGAGTTGGAGTCAAGGTCAGTTGCAGGTCCTGCTCAGCGTCTCCACCCTTGCCCTGCTGCTTGGTGCTGACGGTGGTCACTTGAGGAGGCTCTTCAGCCCACTCCACCTGTCTCAGTTCCTGGGTAAGGGCAGCTCTGCCTTTGGGTGGCAGTCGTTCCTACCCTGCACTCACCTCTGATGTGGTATGTGCTGGGCAAAGAAGAACCTAGCCTGGCCTCAGTGGGGCCAAGGGTGCTGACCAGGAGCTGATGCTGGCTCCTCTGTGCCCAGGCCCCACTAAGGCAACAGATATGCTTGTTCAAGACCATATCTCACAGAGGGAAGCTGGACTGGGTGAGGAAGGTCCCAGCTGTTCATAAACAAGCAGATCACCCAAGGGTCACATAGTAGTTCAAAGGGACCAAGAATAAAGGTGAGGAAGTCCAAGGCTGATGGCACTGTAATAACACCAGGGACCCATCCAGACCTCTCTATGAGGATTTGGTCCTGATGCTTCAGAAAGGCAGTTGGCCAGGACACCCAGCCTCCCTCCATAGGACAAGGTGACTGCTGTTCCCGAATCCAGCTGCTGAGCCCACTGTTTGGGTTTGGGGATAGGACAGGCTGGTACTAACAGGCCCTTGGTCCTACAAACCAGCACATGAATCCGTTAGCTTTCCATTGAATTTTCAGAATTCAGAGCTTAGGTCAGCCCTTCAGGCCAAGTCTTGGAATTAACCAGGCATGTGATGCTCATTAGCAGTAATGAATATCCCTCGTGGAAGTCCTTGAGCAGCTTGGGGTGTGTGTGTGTGTGGCTTCTGTGTTAAGAATCGAACATTTTTCCTAAGCAGCGTGGGGCACTGAGGGAGTGTCCACCTGTCAGGGAGGGACGAGGAGAATAGGGGTATGCCGTACATCCAGGGTGTGTAATGGACATGTGCTCCGAGGCATGCATACAACACCTACGATGTGTGTCCTGGGGGTTGTTTGCCTAGCATGAGTTTGTTAGCAGTGGGCATTCTGTGGATGCTTTTGACATACGTGAAGTATGTGTGACGTGGTACTACGGTATCTTCTGCAGTTCTGCCTGTGGCATGTCCCCAGTATGTGGATCACAGGTGCGCAAAATGTACATGGGAAGGACTCCATCTGTGAATCTACTCAGCCTGAAGGACTTTGTCACTGTCAGAGCAGTAGACTTTGGGCATCCCCATGACACCGGGGAGAATGATGGCCCCGCTTAGCACTACCATAACAGTGGTTGCAGGGACGACAGGTGAAAAATGTCCCTGGGAATAGAGAAAAGGAATCTGGCTGGTTCAGCAGAGGCTGAGCTGAGGCTGGTGTGATACAGAAGAATTCTTGATTAAAACGGAAACTCTCAAAGGTCCTGAGGAGGAAAGGGCAGCTTGCCCTGGGAGGATCTAGAAAGACGAGATGTGGTCCTCAGAAGTAGTAGAAGTTAGTAGAGACGTGGATGAAGAAAGGAAGGCATGGAGCTCTCAGAACAGTCAGCCTGTGGGAGCTGGGATGTGGGGCACAGCTGGGCCCGGGCCCCCCAAAGAACACTTCTTGTCACCTCCATGCCTGGGTTCTCGGGTGAACGAAATCCCCTCCCCCTCTCTCCCACTGCTCCTCCACCACACAGTCTGCTTCCTGTCTGCTTTTCATATGAAGTGACCGTGTCCCAACGGGGACACTTCTGAGACTAAAGAGGACTATTAATAATTATGCCAGGACAGCAGGTACAAACCGGGACTGTGACAGGTCTGGGCGTGTAGAATGTCCCAAGGCTCGCAGGCTAGGAGGGGTCGGCCTGGCAGAGGAAACCTTGACCTCATGACCATGATCTTGAGCCTTGCCTGGCCCAGCTTCTAAGAGACTCAGAGAAGCCCACCTCCCCCCAAGTATACCAGAGTAATTAAGAAAAACTCTACCCCAAAACAGGGCGATCCAGTTGACATGTCCACCCTTTCCGAAGGCCCAGCTCTACCCACAATCCCACTGTGCGTTCTGACCACAGGGCGTCTTGCCAGGATTTTCTGGACAGAGACAGGACTGGATCCAACAAGTTCTCCAGATATAGCTCTCCTCCCCACCCCTGTCCCTCGTACTTATCTAACGTACATTTATTATTTGGCTTCCTAACTCCTGCATTGTGCAAGTGGCATTACACCAATATTACAGGAAAAAGCTTAAAAATAAAAATAAATCACCTCGCGTTCAACCGCCCTAGCAAGATAATTAATTTCATTTTTTTTTTTGAAGTCCCTTCTGATTCTTGTAGGCACGCCTATGTTTTCGTTCCATTGTTGCAATGTGTACGTAATTTTACATTCCAGGTCTTTCATTTCACATTTTATCATAACCATTTTTCCATGAAACATAGTTTTCATCAATATTTTAAATGGCTGCATAATAGTTTGTTGAGTTCATATGCCATAATTTACTTGAACAATTCCCCTACGGTTGAACATTTAGGTTGCTCCCCATTTGGGGTTATTACAGAGAATGTTGCAGCGAACACCCCTCCCTGCTGGTGGAATGCTGGTTCCTCCTGTGAAGGCCTCCATTGGACAGGATGTTATGATGGGGATTACTGGGTCAAAGTAAATGAGTGTTTTTATAACCCTTGCCATACTGCTTTCCAAACAATCGCTCCAGTTTCCACCATCGTTAGTAATAGTGTACAAGCTTCAATGTAACATCCTCAATGGTGCCTCTTATTGTTTTTCCCCTCAATTGCTAATTTAGGAGGTGTGAAATGGAACTGCCATGATGAGTCAATTTACATTTATTGGTCTCCTAGCAAGGACAGATGTTTTTTGTGTTACAAAAGACTCTCTCTCCCTGTTAATGTGTTTATGTGCATGTGTGCAATGTGAGCATGTATTCGCATGTGCAGGCAGACATCTGCGCACATATGTGTGTGTACAGGAGGAGCCCAAATGCAACATTGGTAGTTTTACTCAGTCCCTCTCCACATTATATTTTGAGATAAGATCTCTCAGTGAACCTAAAGATCACCAGCTAGGCCTGGCTGGCTGGTGGGTGAGCTCCTGGGAGCTGCCTATCTTTACCGACACCTCACCTAGCACTGGGATTGCTGGCATGCACCTCTGCGCCTGGCTTTTTACAAGGGCACTGGGGATGGAAATAGAGGTCCTCACGCTTGTGCAGCAGGCACTATACCAACTGAGCATCACCCCATCCGCACAAAAGGCTTGTATTGGATCCTCACTCTTTGGGCTACTGGGATGGTCAGACAAGGACCCTGTCTTCAGGAAGCTCACAGTCCAGTGCCCTGGGCCTGGGGCTGCTGGGAGAGCAGACTGGATAGAGTAGGAGGCATACTGCTGGAGAAGGTGATGTTGAGGTACCCCTGGGAGGAGAGGCAAGCTTTGGACCCCAAAAGAGAAGAGCCTGATGTGGGGAGATTTAAACTTCAACAGGGGGATGGGGAAGGGAATACACAGGATGGCCAGGGACCTGGGACAGAGGATAGAAAGGGAACCAGCTGCAATATGACACAGCTAATGTGTGTGTGGGGGGGGGCAATCTGCCAGGTGAGGGGCTCCCAGCTTTAGCCCATCCTCTGAGGGGTGGTTGGCAGCACAGGCTTGCTGGGCCTGGACCCTGCTGAGGGATTCTGGGAAGCTGCTGGCGGAAGCTGTGCCCACTCCAAACTCTTCAATCAGAGCTTGTGTTTTCTGCACCCACCCAGGCGATTCGCACCCGCACCAGAGTTCAAGGTGCCTCTGTCCACCATGTGTGCAGCTGGCTACACGGCTGAGCCACCTGTAGACCGGGGCGGAAATGTCCCCTGCTCAGGCCCTACCCCCAGAAGTTACCCCAAGATCTGGAGCTGGGATTCAGCACAGACCTTTTTAGAGTTCCCTGAGTAGACTCTCAGACACTGATCCAGGATGTCCAACCCTAGACTGGCCAGGCCTAGCTCTCCTGACTCCCCCACCCTCTTCCCTAAGCAGACAGTGGGACGCAGCTGGAAGGCATCGTTGACTATCATTGTCCAAACACGGAACAGCACGGTGGTGGTCGCCTCTAAGCCCAGCACTTGGGAGGTAGTGGGAAGAGGATTAGGAATTCAAGGCCAGCCTGTTTAAAGAAGGAGGCAGAGGAGGAGGACATCGATGAGGGTGACTAGCTGGGGGTGTAGCTTGCTGGCAGAGTGCTTGCTCAACGCACTTCAGGCCCTGGGTTTGATCCTCAGCACTGTACGAAACAAGCTTGGTGGCACATGCCTGGAATCCCAGCCTGTAGCAAGATCTGAAGTTCAAAATCATCCTCAGCTACATACCAAGTTTGAGGCCTGCCTGGGTTACCAAGACTATTTCTTAAAAAACAAACAAACAAACAAACAAAACAAACAAAAAAGAACAGAATTCCCATCATGGGTCCCAGAACCTGGGAAGCAGGTGCCTCGATATTACCGGAAATTCATAAAAGCTTAGGTCTGCAGGCTCAGCCTCCATATCTTAGAGGCTGCAGGAACTGTGGGAGGGGGCACTGAAGGAGAGGCCATGGGGCTCCCTCTGCACATCCAGCCTGGGGGGCTTTCCTTCTCATCCTCCCCTTATAGATGAAGACATGGAGAGTTTTAGGTTGTAACTGGAGGTTGTTTAGGCTGGGGAGAGCTGAGCCTTGAAGTCAAGTCTGACTCTACAGTATTTCCCTTGTCCTCGGAGGAAGGAAGAAGACACCAAGCCCCTCCCACATGAGCTTTCCCCCATCCTAGGCTTCTGGTCTTTTCCTAGCTCTTGCAGTGGCCGTGGTCCAGCAAGCCTTTCAATAAGCCAAGGTAGAGTGGACCAGAGGCAGGCCCCCAACCCGAGTGTCGGCATGGGACCAGCCCCTCCCTGAAAGGGCTGCAGGAAGCCAGGGGTGGGGGAGAGGGGGAGAGAGCATGCACTCACACATGTTGCGGGGGAAGGGGGTGTACACTCCTGTCTTGGGCAGCAGCCCAGGTTTTGCATCTCCTTGCTGGAAGAGAGAGTTCAATTTGGCTGCAGTACAAACTCCCCAGTCACTAAACTGCCATCTTCATTTAGTTAACGCTCTTTCTGGGCAGACCTGGCTGGGATTCATCTTCATTATCCAGTGAGGGGCTCACTCCAGGCCCGGCTTTGATCTCAGAGCCGCAGAAAATCGCCTCTTGCAGATGATTTCCCCGGAAGGCCATTAGCAGGGCTGGTAGGAGGCTGAGTGCCAGGGAGGAGCTAGGACAGTCCCCTACCAACACAGGCCCCTCTCCATCCACACCAGTGCCCAGGCTGCCTCCCTCCAGCCCCATCTTGCCTCTGGCCTTTAGCTAAGCTAGGCAGGGCTGAAATCCTGACATCTTCGGCCTGTCCCCTTAGGGTCCTCTGGCCCTCATAAGTAAGCACTCTCATAGTATGCTACAAAGTCCTTTCACTTTTCAAGTTTACAAACTCCAGAGGGTAGCTCAATTGTTAGTGTCTGACCTGCATGCACGAAACCATGGGGTTGAGCTCCAGCCCCACATAAACTGGGCATGTCTTCCCAGAACTTGGGGGAGGTAGAAGCAGCAAGACCAGAAGTTCAAGGTCATCCTCAGCTATATAGCAGGTTTGAGACCAGCCTGGGCAGCACGAGACCCTGTTTTTAAAAAGAACTCTCTGAAACTAGACCCACCAGAGTATAAGTCCTGCCTCCATATGCTTACACAATGGCCTTGTGTTCCAAGTCTATAAAATGGGGGATAACTCCACTCTTGAAATGGTTCTACATACAGTATTCCATCAAAGCCCTAACACAGAGGCCGCGGCAGTCCATGTCAGTCACCAGGAAGCCTTCCTCCAGACAAGCACTGCCACACCAGTTGCTGTAAACAGGGGCACTGGCTCACGGGGGTTCCTTGGTCGGTGACCTTGAGTCACTTCCTTCCAAGCCCGGGTGCCCTCTGCAGTGAGTTGCCACCCCTCTAAGCCTGCTACCGCATCGGGTGGGCTCAGGTCTGGCATGTTCAGGGCAGCAGGGCTGACTACAGGCTCAGAATTATGGAGATGACCAGGCCGCCCTCAGCGGGATGTGCTTAGGCAGCCTTGCTCCTCAAAACAGCCGGACACGCCACAGAGCCGGGGCTGCTGGAGCCATGGTGGTAGTTAACACTCTCCCTGAGGTTGACTTGTGCCCCGGGGCCTCACACACCTCTGGGTCAGCAAGATTTCCCAGTCTGAGTCCTAATGCTGCTCAGAGCTCTTTTACAACCTTGATAACTCCACCCTAAACCCAAAGGTCTGCTTCTCTGACCCCCCACCCCTTGTGTCTCAAACCTCACCTCAAATCTCCTTGATGACAGCCCTCACTACTCCCCAAGTCTGCAGACCACCCCCACCAGCCCAGCCTCCTTCTTGGCTGTCTGCCTAGCCTCAGGCCTTTCTCCATGGGCCATGCCCCCAGCTGGTTTTAATCCCTTGTGATTGGCACTCTCTCGCCACTCAGGGTAAGGACATTTGGTCTGCAAAACTGGCACTTCGCCGCTATTATCTGCCCGTGGCGACAGAGTCTGTAAGCCAGCCCATTCATCTTTTCTTCCTCTGCACACGCTCCTGGGCAGGCAGACCCCACTTGGATTTGTGTGAACTGTGCAGCCAGCAAAGACAGAGGAGCCTTTTCACAGCTGGGCTGCAAGTCTTTGAGAAGCTTATCCGTTCAGAAAGGCCAGCTCGGAAGGATGCAGAAACTGCTTCATGAACCCAAACAAACGCCTTGTGTTCCCCCAGCATGGCTTCTTGGCCGACTTCCTCACACCTGACCACCCATTAATCTGCCTTTTAACTGGGTCTGCGTGTGTCCCCGGCACATGGTTACTGTCTCCAGCCCCAGCTGGGCCACCTTCAAACTGGGTCACCCTGCAGGGCCATGTTTAGTAGCTTAGAGATATAGCCCTGCTTCTTTGGGAGAGGGTCCAGCCTCACCCTGAGTTGACAGGTAGTTTACAAAAGCCTGGGATTCTGAGAAAAGAGCTGCTGCTGGATTTCCAGAGGATGGCCAAAGGATGGGGCCTCAATCTAGGCTTTCCTAAGAGCTCAGGAGACCTAGAACTTCAAATGGAAGATCTTAGCCTGGAGTCTATACACAGTAGGACATAAATGCCTTGAATTTGTGGGCAGTTCTGTATATGTGTGTGTGTGTGTGTGTGTGTGTGTGTGTGTGTGTGTGGTATGTATATGTGCTCATGAGTGTTTCGATGGGGATAGTCCATAGTTTTCCTGAGAATCATAAAAAGGTCTGGGACTTACTGTGTGGTGGCAGCAGAGCAAAGAGTGTTCCTGCTTTCAGCATTACAACATGATATTTTCTAGAAATGTTTTCAGCCATGTTTATAGCCATCCTGGGACACACAGGGCCTGTGAGCTGTGGGTTAGGCATGCCAGCTAGAGCATCAGTCATGACCATCAGTTCTGCACAGGAACTCTGGGGTCATCCAGGCCAAGCCTCTGGCTCGGCAACACCAGGCCTTGTGGTAACACCTTGCCTTAGTGTGGTGGTTTGAATGAGATGGCCCCCATAAGCCCATGGGTTTAAATATTTAGTCCCCAGTTGGTGTGGCCTTGGTGGAGGAGGTGTGTCACTGGGGGCTGGACATTCTCAGTGTAGTCTCTGCCTCCTGCTTTGGGATCAATGTGTGAGCTCTCAGCTCTTCCTGCCGACATGCCTTTGCTCCATTATGGACTCTAACCCTCTGTAACCAGAAGCCCAAATAAATATTTTCTTTGTAAGTTGTCTTAATCACCTTTGTAAGTTGTCTTAATCACGCGTTTTGTCCCAGAAACAGGAAAAATATGCTTAGCTTACCTGTTCCTCATACAATAGCCATCATTGCCCAGGCCAGTCCTGGCTGCTGGCCCCATACAGCTAAGCCCTGCCTAGGGAAAGAGCCCTGAGCTCAGCCAGCCAGGGCCCGGAGCCAGCATGATGCTCCTCCACTGCAGGCATCTTTAGATGTGCCTCTGACTTGTCCCCAATCCCAGACATTATCAGCGCCTCCAGCCACCCTGCCCTGCCAGACTCAGCTTCCTCCTTGGCCTTACACCCTAACCCCTTCAGGGCGGAAGCACTCTCACCCAGGCTGTCTCTTTCTCAGGGCCAGCCATTCCTCCACACTGGCCCATCCCCCATTAGTGCTGCAAGGCATCTTCTAGCCCTAGAGAGACATTTTTCTCTCTTGCCAGAAGCCACTTTAAAATGTGCAAACTCTTGCAAAAACTGGAAAGAGCTAAGAAGGAGCAGAAAGTGGTGTCTCTTCTTCCCCCCCTCCCCCAGCTGTCTAACCTGTGCTCACTCACCTGGGTCTTATTCTGCACTTTGCCCAGGGAGCACAGAAGGCCAGAGGTGTTGGGACTGGAGGGGCGGGGGGGGGGGGGCGGGGGGGGAGCACATCCATCCTCAGAATCTCCCACAGAAGCATTTTGGGCTGGAGCCCTGGGCTGGCCGGCTGCCTGGCTTCTTTCTCTTCCAGGGATGCAGGCTCTGTCCTTCCCACAGACTCTGGGGATGGGAAGGCACTTGTGGACCATCCTGCCAGTCAGTATTCTACTTTAGACTTGGTCTTGAAGGCAGAACTATTGATATCATATTTGTTATGGATGAATAGTTCCTATTCCCCCGTATCTTGTAGATCAAGGACTGGAATGCCTGTGTGTCTAAAGTACAATGAAGACTCCCATGAAAGGTGGTAGACTTGGGTTTGTTTCTCATTCCGACACACCTTTACCTCATAGACAATGAAACTGAGTCTCAGAGAGGCATCCTACCTGCCCGAGACTTTCTACACCTGAGCACACCCTCTCCCTACACTCTGTGGCTGATCGATGGGTAACACGGGGCAGCCGCTGAAGCAGGCATGGAGGACCCCGAGTGTTGTCTCTGTGGGGCCATATACCAGTCTCCTTGAGAGACAATGGCCTTTTCTCAGGACACTGGTGTTCTCATGTCCACATGGCTGAGGAACCCACACAACTGCCTCTGAGATGAAGTTTTGATTCTTTTCCGATGCTGGGGGTTGAACCTAGGGCCTCCACTGAGCTGATCCCTGGTCCTAGTCCAGTGATTTCTGAAAGATGCCTCCAGCTAGGTGGACAACCCACCAAGAATTCCATCCATTTCTTCTGGCCCAATGGCCTCTTTCCCCGACATTTCCCTAAGGTCAGAGGCCTTCATGAGTGGGAAGACGTGCTTCCTGGGCAGCGAGCAGGACCTTAGCAAACAGCAGGAGTCCTAAGATTCAGGCAGAAAGGGACTGCAGTGGGTATCGGGTCCGGTCTGCACACTGTGGTTCAGATGATGGCTATGTGGGCCTCTACCTTGGCTCCATTTCCCTTTGATATGTTTTGCTTGCTTGCTTGCTTGCTTGCTTGTTTTGAAATAGGGTCTTGTGTAGCTCAGGCTGCCTCAAACTCACTGTGTAGCTAGCTGAGGATGAACTTGAACTTCTGATCTTCCAGTCTCTATCTCCCATGTGCTAAGATTACAGATGTGTACTACCACACCCAATGTTATAGAAGGATGGTGTGGAGCCCTGAGCTTGATACATGTTAGGCAAGCACTCTACCAAATGAGCTCTATCCCCAGCCCCCATTGTCCTTAGTGTTGGCTTCATTCTCGAGCATTCTCTTCCCGAATGGAGCATCAGCTCACGACCCCTGCCCTCCAGCCTGGCAGGCCTCATGGGATGAGAGCGCCTTCTCACCCTCTTGTTCTGTAGAAGTCTAGGATGGGTCCCATCCCTGAATGAATCATTGTGCCAGGGAATGAATGTCCTGACTGGTCAGGTCTGGTTCAAGTACCACCATATGGCAGCATCAGTTTCAGGAATTCCACCTCCAATGACCTGAACCTGGGGACAGGGTAGTGCCCTTGGACTGAGGGAATACCCAATTACTTATGTCCCTTCTCCAGTGTAGTCCAGGGGTGTGGCCTGGTTTGGAACAGGGTGGGACTGTGTAGGATATGAGAGGGTGGGTTGTGGTAGAAATGGTTAGTGAGCATGGAGCCAGAGCAGGTGAGTATTTTGGATGGATCACGTTTCCATCCTCAAGAAAGGTGGGAACTAATATCCCTACAGCTTCTATACCCATTGAGTTAGTAGTGGTCCTTGTAAGAATGTCCTCAGCTCTGGGCTGATGGGATGGCCCAGTGGGTAAGGTGCTTGCCACCAAACCTGATGATCTGAGTTCAATCCCTGAAACCTACATGGTAGAAGAGGAGAAAGGACACATGTCATTTGAACTCTGACCTTTACACATATGCCTTGGAACCCACATGCCTCCCACCCCTATCCACACAAAATAAATGGGAAAAAAAATTTTAAATCCTAAGCTAGGGAGAAGACACTATTAAGAGTCAAAGTTCTGTTCCCCACCCTAAATTTTCTGAGCTGCATCATTCTGAAACAGTGCCAGACCCCCAGGAGCTGGTCAGCGACAGCTAGACCCCCTGAGGAGCTGGTCAGTGACTGCTAGACCAGAGGGCCACCACACTCTGCCTGGGTTGCTGGAGTGAGGGCCTGTACAGCCCTAAGAGAAAGGAGGGCAGAATTGGCTGGAGACCAGAGCTGGCCACAGGAGGGGGCAGTGTCTTGCCTATGAAATATTCATGATGGTTATTGAATCAAGCTTTATTGGAATAAAAACACACTTGCTGAATACATTTATTTCCTCTGGTCCCTTTCAACCCCTTTTCCTCCCTGAGTGATTTGATTTGGGACTAGAGGAAAAAAAATTTTTTCCCCGAGTAAATTGGACTTAGGTCAGCAAAAGAAAGATGTTGTGTCAGAACTGGAGGAAGGCTAGAGAACAGCCCTCTGGGGGCTGTGGGAGGGCCCCAGGACCACTGGGAAGGAATCAGAAAGGACCAGAGCCCTCCACAGGCCATATTCCCATGTCTATGCACAGGCTGCACACTAACCCACCTGCACACTCGCTAACAGGCTCTTCACCCTTCACAACGCCTCCTCTCTCCCCCAGTACTTGTGAGGGGTCAAGTCCAACATGGATCTGGAGGTCATAGGCCTGGGGTCATGGCAGCGATCTCACTGTTAGGATAAGCCTGCAGTTCCTCTGTAGAGGCCTCATTCTGGGGAAAGGCAGAAACTAAATACCTATCTGTCGTGTGTGTGTGTGTGTGTGTGTGTGTGTGTGTGTGTGTGTGTGTGTGTGTAAGTCAGAAGACAACTTCAGGTGTTGTTCACTTGGTTTTTATTTGTTTTTTTGGTTTTTTGGTTTTTTGGTTTTTTGGTTTTTTTGAGACAGGGTTTCTCTGTGTAGCTTTGCGCCTTTCCTGGAACTCACTTGGTAGCCCAGGCTGGCCTTGAACTCACAGAGATCCACCTGGCTCTGCCTCCCGAGTGCTGGGATTAAAGGCGTGCGCCACCACCGCCCGGCGGTTTTTATTTGTTTTAAACTATTTATCATCTATCCATCCATCATCTCTCCATCTGTATCATATTCATATATATATACATATATATATATATATATGCATATGATATATGTGGTGTGCATCTATGTGGAGGTCAGAAAAAAGCTTACAGAAGTTGGCTTATTCCTTCCACAATGTGGATCCCAGGATCAAACCTCGATTGCCAGGCTTGGTGGCAAGTGTCTTTATCCACTGAGCTGCTTGTAGCCCTTACGTTAGGTTTCTGTGGTTGTTGTTTTTGTTTGTTTGTTTTTGAGGCAGAGTCTCTCAGTGGCCTGCAACTTACCAAGTAGGTCAGGCTCACTGACCAGCAAGCTCCAGGGATCCCCCTGTCTCTTCCTCTCCAGCACCAAGAGTACAAGTGCCCACTACCATGCCCAATACAGGGCTCTAGGAGTTGAACTTGGGTCCTCATGCTTGCTTCCAAGACAAACACTCTGCTGAATCGACTATCTCCCCAGCTCCCTCTCTGACCCTTTAGTGTTCTCCTTCCTCCATTCGGCTCTCTGGATCACGCCTTCCATCTCTACAGATCTCACTTCTTATCATATGGCATTCCCAGGCTCTCACTATAAACTCTTCAGCCCTATGTGACTTCCTGGCTCTCTGTGAGGGTCTCTTTTTCTCCCTAACCTTACATTCAGCACTGTTGCACACACACTAAGAGAACACACACACATAGTGTGTGCGTGTGCGTGTGCATGTGAGAGAAAGAGAGAGAGAGAGAGAGAGAGAGAGAGAGAGAGAGAGAGAGAGAGAGAGAGAGAGGGAGTGCGCACATGCCAAACGCCACATGCAGGGTCAGTCAGTAAGCTTCCTCCATAGTCTCACACACCCTTGTCCATTCTGATTCCCTTACATACACACAAGCGTGGAATCCCCACATTCCAGCATGCACACTCATCTCTCAGTGTCCCATGGCTGGCTGACTCAGCACAGACCAGAGGCTTCTATCTTTATTCTCGGTGCTTAGTGAGCACGTGGCTCTGCACCCTCTCTACCCTACCCAAACCATAGGGTAGCTCTGCTGACAACCCAGTCTAGCCTACCTGTGGGCCCCCTTCTTGTTCCACAGGGAGGAGACATGGGTGAGAGCCAGGAGGAGGACCCCGGACACTGGGCTGTCTCTCTTGCAAAGAATAACTGGCAATGCCAGCTGGCTCCTGTCACCCTGCTTGACCATGCCATGAGAGGTGCCCTGAGCTGTCCTGGGAACATGTCATGACTCATGAACCTGGGCAGTCAGAAACCTGAGGGAGACATGCATGCAGCCTTACTCTGACCCTGACAGGTCTGTCCTAATGCCTGGGTCCCTAAAACCGGTCCGTTCCTCAGGTCTTTCAGCCTAGTAAGCTAGGTGCTATACTGGAGTGAAACTCCTCAGAGTTGCTTCTACCTGGTCCACCTGTCACACTTGCCACCCTCTAGTACCCCCCCCCATGCCTTTGTCCACTTGACTCTTCTGACTTCACCCCATCATCTCCTCGCCTGGGAAATGTAAGAGTCAAACTCTGCCTGATAAGCAAACCACTCCTTCCCCAAGTCCTCTGCCATCTGGCCCCTCTCTTTCCTTGGGGGGCTTTGTCTGACCACCTCTGCCTCAGGGTCTAAGTTTTCCTATGCTCTGTCAGCTCCCTGGCCCATCAGATCCCTCCACCTCACCCTCGCCTTCGCCTTCGTGTGCCCTGACACCAGTCCTGAGGGGTGGGAACTCAGGTGAGCCTTTTCTGTGTTAGGTAAAGATATCATCAAATACCCTCTGGCATGTAGAACCTGTGGGCATGAAAGAGAAGGGTGTGACCCTCAGGCAGCAGGGAGCCAGCCAGAACCTCCTGTGGAGAAGAGAGGGGCACTCTGAGAGGAAGGGGAGGAAAACCAGAGCAAAAGGATTGGAGAACCCCTGGTTCCAACCCTAAGAAAAGCTATTTAAGGACAAGCAAGATGGCTCAAGGTCAAGGTGCTTGCCACAAAGCACGGCAACCTGAGTTTGAATCCTGGGACCCACGCATAGAAGTAGAGAATGCACACAAGTTGACCTTTGATTGCCACATGTGCACATGCACACACACACACACACACACACACACACACACACAATGTAATTTAAAGGGGGAGGGGCAAAGAGAATGAATACGGCAGACAAGCTAGCCTCACCCAGCATCTTCACTTCACAGGATGTGTGCCAGTTACTGACTCTATATCTTAAGTGTTTGTTCCCCTTCCGGAAAACGGCCTCAGTGACACCCATGCAGGTGTTAAAGATGGGGACTGTCTTGGCCCATGAGAGGCTCCATGAATGGCAGACGATCTTGTCACCGTTATCCCTAGTATCCCAAGGACCCACGGACATCCACAGTGCCCCTCCGTCTGCCCACACCTGGTGGACATGCCAGTCTGTCTGCACGTGACAGCCGTCACGGTACTCAATGCCCAGCTGCTCGAGCCCCCGCCCTCCCCTGCTGCTTATGATAATTGATCTCCCTCCCTCCCATGGCTGTGCAGCTTTTCTTGGCTTAACTCAGGAATGAAAGAAAAATAAATAAATAACCTCTGTCCAACATCCCTGTCATTAGGAGATTTGGCTCTGTCCTGAGTCAGATGACCACCAGGAACCGGAGGAAGCTATGAGGCCTCCAGTGTCTGGATATCAGGGGAGGAACCTTAGTCTCTGCTTGAGCTGGGCCACCTTTGGGACAACTTCCTGTCTCCATTGGCAACCCTTTCCCCCCACACGGGGAGCAGATAATTAAACCAGAGTAATGAAGACTCATTCACTGCTAATTCCTGTAGTGTTGAAAGGAATTTACATTCCTGTGCAAAGAGAGAAAGGAATTAAAAATTTGAAAATAAATAAAGTCTTAAATGTTGGACTTGAGCTTGCTAGGTGCTAGACACCATTGAAAGCCCTTTACAAATAATAACTCATTTAAACTTGTCGTTTTGAAGGTGATACTTGGCTGTCAGCTTGGATTTGTAGCTGGGAGCTTTGTAAAAGAAGGCAGTTTGGATCAGACATAATTGTCAATGTTGCGGGTTGTCAAGGGCGTTGCTAAGAGGAGTCACCGTGTTTAAATGCCGTTTAACTCCTTGCTGCCGGGGATAGGGGACACTGGATGGATGGAAAGAAGACGTTTTAATTTTTGTTTTATCATTATTTTTTAAGGATAAAAAGAGAATTGTTCTGCTTCAGTTGGGAAATTCAGGGCTGTCATTCTGCTCTCAGGTAAAAGCCTTTGACATGTAAATGAGACAGTCTTCTGCCCCTAGTGGCAGCATACCCATATTGCAGGGAAAATACTCAAAAGGTTGAGACTTACTCTGCAAGTGTGGACCAATGAGATGGCTGCAAATAACTGACCTAATTGATTATTAAAGGAAAAAAGAACAGTTGAGTCAGAGGGTGGGAGTCATTACAATGTGATTGACACAAGATTGGTTCATACACGGATGGTTATGAAAGCTAAGTGAAAAAGTTTTGTTAATTATGTAGAAGGAAATTTTTCTATAATAAGGAGAAATTCTTTGCCCAGTTCTATTCCATGATTTGGTGCCTGGAAATATGGGAGAGGACCTAGAGAAATGAATCATCAGTTAGGAGAGCTTGCTGCTCTTACAGAGGACCAGAGTGTGGTTCTTAGCACCCATGTATGTGTTCTCTTTCAATTTCTAGGATAGAAGCTTTTCCCATTTTGTATAGATGAGGAACTGATACTTACCTCAGGATATCATTGGTTGGTTGGTTGGTTGGTTGGTTTTTTGGTTGGTTGGTAGGTTGGTTGGTTGGTTGGTTGGTAGGTAGGTATGTAGATGAGTCTCATGTAGCTTAGGTTAGCCTTGAACTTGCTATGTAGCTAAGGATGGCCTTGAACTTCTGTTTCTTCTGCCTGTGTTTCCTGAGTGCTGAGCATGCACCACTACACCAGAGGCTAAGGATGGAGCCCAGCGCCTTGTGCATGCTGGGCGACATCCCCAGCCCTCCTGTTACTGTTTTGTGCCCCTCTTCTCCATTGTCATAGGACTTCCTTGACCCAAAGACTCACTTTCATCATTGCTTCTCTCCACACTCTGTCAATCACTGAACAAGAGCTTCTGGATTTCCCCAGATGACACGGAAGAATCTGAACTCAGGTCTCGATGGTGTCCCTTTCATGGCTGCCCACTTTCCTCGGTTAGTAAGAGTTTTGATTAGCTGATGGCGTCATCAGAGGTGGGAAATCTGAAAGGGTCTGGCTAGTTAGGGACTAGAGGACTATGGGTATAGACTGGGTCCTCAGATAGCTATCTGTGTGTGATGTTCTGAAGCCGTCTGAGTGTGCAGTCTTTTCCTGCCTCTACGTTCTGTTCCTTCACCTTGACAACTTGAAATTGTCTGTGGTAGCAATATTTGCACTGTAGAAACCAACCAATTCTATAAAACAAGGATTGTTTTTTCTAGAAAGCTGGTTTTTGACAATAGACTGGACCACCACCAGCTGGGTTCCGGGAGTGACACTGCTCCTCCCCAGCCACCTGCTGAAGATTGATTCAGGCACTGTCTAGCTGGCAGGAAGCCCATGAAGAAGCAATAGGAGAATGGGAATAAGCCCCAGGAAGAACCCCACCCCGTGAGGAAGATAGTCTTGTTTCCCCAATGATTGAACAGTGTCCCTGAAAATGAGTGTCCATCTGGAGCCTATGTGGCCTGATTTAGAGACTGTCTTTGCAGATGTAATTATACATCTGGTTAAAATGAGATCAAACTGGATGGAACCTAATCCAGTCACACACACACACACACACACACACACACACACACACACACACACACACACAGAGCGCAGGTCTAGGCATGCCCAGTCACGGAGGGGCCCAGCCAACAACTCCAGCCTTGAGCCCTTTGCCCCTCCACTCTCCCTGAAGCCAGCCTGTGTCCTGATGTACTCTCGTTATCCCTGGACTTTCTGACTGTGTCAGGGGCAAGGTCTCTTCTGTTTGCTGACTGTACCTCTTCACCACATTGCAATGAAACGCCGAACATCCCACACACTCCTCACAATTGTCAGCCCCTCCCAAGTTCTTGCTTCTTTTCCTTCTGTCAAGGAAACCAGATTGGCTTTGGAGGAGGTGGCCCAGGCCTCTCCTTCCTTCCCGACCTTGGGTGAGTTCTGAAGTTGGGTTAGACTGTGATGCAAAGTCCCAGGACAGAGAGGGCACGTGGGCAGTGGGGCTCTGGGTCCCGAGGACTTGGGTCTATGGGAGCCTAGCATTCACCATGCTGCTATCAGTTAGGTGTGACGTCAGAGGGGGAGGTGTTGTTGAAGTCTCAAGGCCTCTGGAGAAGAACAGGGAGGCAAACACAGAGCTAGGGAGAGGATCAGGCCGGGCTTTCTTACCAAGGCCATACACAGCATTGCTGTACGTCCTGACTTGGTGGGCAACTCCATGCTAGGGGGACGGTCCTGCATGAGACTTAATCCTACCCTCCAGTCTCCTACTCAGCCCCCGTGGGTGGGAAACATGTAGAGGTCAGATTTGCGTTCTAGCTCCAGCTAAGCTGTAACTCTGTGGGCTATCTCGGGCAAGACCCTGCTCCTCCCCAGCCCCTGGTTTCCTCAAGAACGACAGACTGAAGAGGAGATGCTTGAAGCTTCTACTACCAACATATAGGCAGTGAGATGGAAGTGGGTCACTCCCCGAGGATAGAGCTGCAGAAATCTGAATTCATCTTAAATAAAGACCCTTGTGTTTTTGGCAGAGACCCTGTGCCAGGGCTGGGCTGTGGCTAGTCACCTTCCTGCTTCATTGGGGACACTAATGAGGCCTAGGAGGCCCTCCTCAGGGCTCCCAAGGGCAGCACTACAACTGGTGGCCTTAGTGGCTGTGGCTGCTGAGTGGGGGCATGGGGAGGGGTGGAGGGGTGGAGGGGTGGAGGGGTGGAGGGGTGGAGGGGTGGAGGGGTGGAGGGGTGGAGGGGTGGAGGGGTGGAGGGCAGGTACTTATGGACCCAGTTTAGGACTTGTAGCACCAGCAAGATGACAGCTGCATCTGCCCTCCCTGTGTTTTCTTATTTGTTCCCAGCAGGAAATCGATGGTGTCAGAAACCGTGGGATAACTCTACAGCCCCAATCAATAGACCCTGATTAATTCAGCCATGGCCGTTGGGTAAATTTGCTGCATCATAATTAGAATTATTAATTAAAAATAGGAAATCAATTGACACAAATTAGGCAGAGGAGGAGTCAGCTGGGCTGCTTTGACATTGCTGGGTAGATGCTTGAGGACATCCTGTGCCTGTCTCCTGCTTAGGGGTCTGGCACTCATGTGACCCCTGGGCTCCCCTTATACTGAGGCGCTCCAGGGCCAGCTGCCTACAGAGGACAACAGAGCACTGGAGATCCCCCAGAGCATCTCATGAGCAAATATATATGGGCAGGGTCTCATACATCCCAGGCTAACCTCAAGCTCACTATGTAGAGTGGATGGCCTTGAACTTCTGATCCTGCTGTCCCTACATCCCAAGTGGTGGACCATCTCACTCAGCATGGAACCCAGGGCTTTGGGCAATCAAGGCAAGTGCCCTATCAGCTGATCCCCATGTCCAGCTTCCTTATTTTTTTTAACTTAAAAAAATAATCAGAATTTTAAGAAGAAAGTATTTTCATTGCTGCTTATGATTTTCATTCTCTATTCAAGCATGCATCTTTTAGCTTAATATATATAATGTTGTATTCTGTCCTTTTTTCCCCAACAGCATGATATAACATTGTTTAATTTGACCCATAATTATCTTTTTAAGTGGCTGCATACTATTCTCTGGATATGCCATAGTCTGCCTATCTGGCTCCCAATTTGGGGATATTTAGGTTGATTAATAACAACAGTAGTAAATTTACTGAGGTTCCTTCTCTCTGTTTGTGCTGTGGGCCCCATGTGCTTTATTTTGTCAAATAGCAGTCATGTGTTGTATGAACAACACAGCTGTAATCCAGCATTTAGGGGGAGGATGTTCAAGCTCATCCTCATCCAGCTAACAAACTTAAGGTCAGCCTGGGCTATATGAGATCCTGTCTCCGAGTTGGGAGGGAATCCTCACAGACATCCTGTGATGCCAGTGCACTGATTATCTCCTTAACATGGGGAAACTGAGGCCCAAAGGAGTCAGGCGTCCTCCCCAACTGTTTAGTCTAAGGTGAAGTTCATGAGAAGCCTGGGGGTTCTGGAGTGCACCATGTTCTGCCTCTAGCTTCTCCCCATTTTCACAAGTCGATGGCCATGACCGAATCTCCCATTTTACCTTCTCTTCCTCATTTTCCACATAAGGAAACAGAGGCTTAGAACTAGGTGATGGGCTCTCCCCGAACCTTTCTCCTCTCTTTCTTCATTTCATTCTCTGCATCTTCTGACCTCTTATGGTGGCCACAGCTGAGCAGAGCAATCCTTGGGAACATTTTCCCCAACAAGGTGGCCAAACCGAAGCTGGTAGAGAGACGGGGCTGTTTCTGTCCTGCCTGCTACTGTCCTACCTGGGATGGGACAGTCACCACTGATGCCTGCTTCTGCCAGATCCCACACTGTGCACACATCTGCGCCATGCCAATGAGAGCAAATGACACTCAGGGCCCCAGGGACCCCAGCACTCTGGCTGAGGAATACCCTGCTGCTTTATCCTCTGCTGGCTCCCTGACTTCCCATAGAGCTGAGGCTGTAGCTCATGGTAGAGCTCCTGTCTAGCACTCATGAGTCCCTAGGTTCAATCCTTGCTACTGCCAAGAAAAAGAAAGAAGGAAAGAACAAAACCATTGATTTATGCTTGTCCAATGGCTCCCCACCAGTCAAGAGGAGCTTACCTTAACTGCGTCATTGAGGGTGGCTTTTCTCCATCTTCAGTCCCTCAAGGCCTATGCTGTGCATGAGGGCTGGGCTCCAGTCACATGGGCTGCTAGTTGTGGTTAGTCCCAGTGTTTCATGGTCATGGAACTCTCTTCCCCATTTATGGAAACATCTAGGCGTGCAAGCGAAACCAGGGAAATAGACTTGTACTTACAACCTCAGCACTTCTCCTGTTCAATATGAGCAATTAATTATTTACCAGCTTGGTGAATGTTAGTAGCAAACCACTGGTACAGGGCTGGGGATATAGCTCAGTTAGTGGAGGACTCCCTTAACATGTTCAACAACCTGGTTCCATCTCAGTACCACATAAACCAAGCACAGTGACGCACACCTGTATCTCAGCACCCAGGAGACAGGGGAGGCAGGAGAATCAGAAGTTCAAGGTCATCCTTGGCTTACCTACACAGTGAGTTGCAGGCCAGCCTGGGCTATCTACATGGTACCCTTAGAAGATTACTTAGTCCAAAGTACGTAGATTATTCTGCACTGGTACCAAAAGTTATTTTCTAAAATATCTACAACTTTGGACAAAGTCTTTTAAAGATTCACTTTATCCTCTTTTGTTTAGGAAATCAAGTATGAGCCAGGTGTAGTGGTGCATGTCTTTAATTCCAGCACCTGAGAGGCAGAGGCAGCCAGATCTCTGTAAGTTCAAGGTCAACCTGGTCTATATAGTGAGTTCCAGGACAACCAAGACTACAGAGAGAGCCTGTCTCAAAAAAAAAAAAAAAAAAATGAACTCAAATGTAAGCAATGTTTTTCATACTGAATTTTGCTCAGCAGCCCCACCTCAAATGCTCACTCCTCCTTCCACAGAAAGAAACCTCCTGATGTCTGGGGCCTGAGGTGGAGTCCCCCTCTGAGTCATCAAAATGAGGAGTGTGCGCCACCACCTTCCTTCCCCTGTGACTGTCAGGGAGTACCATTAAGGGACCAGTCTTCCTTCTATGGGTAATTTACAGCGCTTGTATGCTGTAAAAAAAAAAAAAAAAAAAAAAAAGTTTGAAGTGTTCTCTAACCAACTTAATTACCACGAGCCTCCTCCTGAAGATCGTTCCAGCTAGTTGAATATTAATCTGTAATTCTCAGTCCCCAGGGGCATATCGCAAGATTGTGCACACTGAGTCATTAAGACCAGGAGCACACTGACTCCAGGGAACCAGGGACTTCCTCCTGGAACACAGAATGAGAGTGTCATGTGCTTGAGATTGTGGGACTTTCCTGCCTGATTCCCAGTTCACCTGACAGGTCACACTGGAGCAGGAATTCAGGGGTTGATGTTTTAGGAGTCCTAGACTAGGAGGTGGTGTTAGAGGCGGAGTGATACAATGAAGGACCTGAGGGTCCCAAAACTTGGTGAATAGTGCCCAAGACTCTTTGACCTTGAATGAGTCATTGCCCCATCAGGCAAGAGCATCTTCATCTGTAAAAGAAGGGAGATGGGGGCAGGCAGTGGCTTAGCAGGTAAAGACACTGACACTAAACGTGATGACCTGAGTTGGATCCCTAGGACTCACCAACTTGTCCTCTGACCTTCCCTGCAAGTGTGCACACAGAAAAATGGACATACAGGATACACACACACACACACACACACACACACACACACACACACACACAGGAAAATGTTTTTAAAAAATTAAAAGAAGGGATCCGGACCATATTGTCATGTGTACATGTATGTGCATGCACACAGATGTATAAGCATGCATGTGTGCAAGTTTGTGTGTATTGCTTTGACACAGCACCAGGCACAGTGCTCTGTGGATATAAAATTGGTTGCTTCCAGGTGGATCTCTGTGAGTTCAAGGCCAGCCTGGGCTACCAAGTGAGTTCCAGGAAAGGCGCAAAGCTACACAGAGAAACCCTGTCTCGAAAACCCCAAAAAAAAAAAAAAAATTGGTTGCTTCTGCTTGCTCTCCAAAGAAGGCTGAGGGAAGACCAGCAGGCAGGACTCAGGAATCCTTCCATCCTCTCCACACGGCTTCCGCTGAACCACCTCTGCTTCTGTCAGCCATGCATTTAGGGTCCTGAAGCAGGTTCCACGTGAGGAAAGGGTTCCCTCGATTTGAACGGAAACGCTAACAGAAGGCCAAAGGCTGTGGTGATGTGTGGGTTCTTGTGACTTCTGTAGCGTTAGAGCTGCTGCTGTCCTGTGTCACCTTGGACTCCTGCCTACTTACTCCTCTCTCCCTCACATTGTCCTTGAAAGTGCCCAAGGGGACTGAAATGCTAGGCATGGTGGCACATGCCTGAAATCTTAGCACTTGGGAGTTAGAGGGCGGCCACAGCTATCATAGCAGAAAGCTACCTCAAACTTAAAACCTTGACTATGTCATAACTCCCTGTAACTAGGGACTACATCAGATCCCTGATGTGTGTGTGTGTGTGTGTGTGTGTGTGTGTGTGTGTGTGTGTGTTTAAGCCAGAGGACAGGACAACCTTGGTGTCATCCTTGGGAACATGGTACTTTGAGACAGAGTCTCCTATTGACCTAGAGCTCACCAATTAGACTAGACTGGCTGGCCAGTGAGCTCCAGGAATCCTACTGCCTCGCCCTCCCCTGGGCTGGAATTACAGGAACACACCACCACACTTGAAATTTTTACACAGGTGCTGGGAAAGCAAACACATTACTAACCAAGCTCTGTCTAAGCCCCGGAGCCCAGTTTATATGGATGCTTCCTTCCTAACAGCCCTCCTTGTCCACTCCCTTCCTTCCCATAACGGTTCCAAAGCGGGCCTAGGCCTTTAGTAAACGTTCAGTAAACAGATGTAGGTTGGGTAAATGGGTAACTAGGCTCTTGGTTCATTTATGCTCTTCGGGGCCTCGGAAATGATTCAGTTTTCCCCCAAGAGCTATACCAAAGGGCTAGGGATGTGGCACAGGGGTATGACACTTGCCTAGCAAGCACAAGGCCCTGGATTTGATCACCAGCATTCTGAAGGAAGGAAGGAAGGAAGGAAGGAAGGAAGGAAGGAAGGAAGGAAGGAAGGAAAGATGGGAGGGAAGGAAGGAAGGAAGGAAAGATGGGAAGAAGGAAGGAAGGAAAAAAGGAAGGAAGGAAGGAAAAAGGAAGGAAGGAAGGAAGGAAGGAAGGAAGGAAGGAAGGAAGGAAAGATGGAAGGAAGGAAGGTCCACACTAGGGAATTGGCACCTTCAGCAGAAGGAAGTCACCTGACTTGCCTTTTGAATGCCCTTGGTTGTCCTTGGTGATATGTGTGTAGGTGGCTTTATTTTCCTAAGATTGTCCTAAGAGTGTGGGCAGGGCTATTATTGGAGGCTGAGCTGTGCACAATCCTCACACTGGCAGTGACGCACATTAGCTCTGCCTTCACATGAGGAGGTGGCCAGGGCTGGCAGAAGGGCTCAGTGTTGGCTGACCCATGAGCCTCTGAAGTTGGCCCATTCCCTCCACACTGGCACTGTGCCCCACCTACCCCCAAGCCCTAGGCAGGACAGTGGGGTGCAGCCACTGAATCAGAAGCTGAAAAAGTCTTGCAACTGAGCCAGAGAGAGGAAGGATTCAAAGTAAGCTGGTCCAGGGCCTGTGGTGAGGTGTGCCCTCGGGGAGGGTTGGGGAGGACTGGAACAGCAAGCTCAGGTGCCTCTACCTCCTGGGGACACACTCAAGCACAGAGGTACCACTCCCATCCCTCTAAGTCCACGTGTGTGTGCTGTCTTTCTTGGGGACCACACAGGCTGTCAGGAGGAGCTGTCCTTGGCTCTGTCTCAGCCCTGAGCCTCCTCTCTGTGCTCTAGGCTTTTGTGTACAGGTTACTTAGTGTCATTCAGAGATCTTATTCCAGGGATATAGACTGGAACAAGAAACGGAATGAAAACAGCAATTAATTTTCCTGTCAAGGATGCCAGCAGCAGCAGCAGCAGCAGCAGGAGGAGGAGGAGGAGGAGGAGAGGGAGGGAGGGGGAGGGAGAGGGGGAGAGAGAGGGAGAGAGCCAAGCTTATCAGAGCAGCTCAGTGGAACATACAGATCTCACACGCACAGTGCTTCAGTACAGACTCTTCGGGCCTACCACATACATATCATGCCTGCCCGCTGCTGGGCTCAGCCTTATGTAGAAGAGTCAGGAGGAAGCCTAACTCTCTCTGACCTCCTCACGCCTGGTGCCTCCCGTCAGAGAGGAATAGAAATTTGTTGTTTCTATTGTTTGTTAGGCTGCTCCTCACCTCGCCAGGCCTTCATGGCTCCAGCTTTGTGGACCCTAAGAACTCAGCAGGGAAGAGCCTGGTACTTGGGGATGTAGAGCTCAGAGCTGGGAGGAACCAAGCCCACCCTTCATTCTTTGTGTGGTTAAACAGTGGGCCTAAAACCCCACTTTTTTTTTTTTTTTTTTTTTTTTACCTCCCAGGCCAGTCTCCACAGCCCCACCCTGGCTCATCTCTACTTGTTGGTTGGTTGGTTGGTTTTTTACTTAGGGTCTTATGTAGCCCAGGTTGGCCTCAAACTCTCTCTGTAGTTGGGGATGACCTTAAACTTCTGATTCCCTTGTCTCTACCTCCCAGATTCTAGGATTACATGTATGCATGCCACCTCCCTTGCATGTGGTGCTAGGATTCAAACCCAGAACCTTGTGCATGCTAGGCAGGTTCTCTACCAACTGAGCTACAGCCACAGGCCTAAAAGTTTTAGTGTATCCATTTCCACTAGAGAAAACACAGGGTTGGGGAAGTAGAGTGAGTTTTTAAAGGTCACACAGCTAAACAGTGGGTGAGCTGGACTTGAGCCTAGCTATGAGCAGGTAAGTGTCTAAGCCAGGAGTAGATTCCCAGGACAATCTTTTGGACTGTCCCCTTTCTCCAACTTGATGACACCACCCCTACTCAGTGAGGACAACCCCACCCCACCTTCTTCCCACTCAGCGACACCTTATGCTAGCATGCTCAGAAAGCCTGTGACGCCTGCAAATGTCACCAGGCATCACCTGAAAAGGTTTCCATCTCCCCCACAGGGAAGCCAGCTGGATGGGTTTGCTGAAAACATTTTCAAGGGGCTTTTTCATCTCCACTTGACCCACCACTTGGCTACCCACCCCAGCAGATCAGTCCATCCCATGCTCACTGGAGCAGAAATCATTGTGGTGTTAACCATGAATAATTATTTGGCACTTAATTATTTGGTGTGTGTGTGTGTGTGTGTGTGTGTGTGTGTGTGTGTATGCGCGTGCATGTGTGGGTACATGAGTATGTGTAGACATTAGAAGCTGACATCCATTGTCTTTCTCAATCACTCTCCATCTTACTTTTTGAGACAGTCTCTCACTGAGCTGAATCTCACCAGTTTGGCTGGAGTGGCTGGCCAGAGACAGGGTCCCCTGCCTCTGCCTCCCCAGGGTTGAACTTACAGACTGCTGCACCTGGCCTTCCATACAGGTACTGGGGATCTGAACTCAGGTCCTCATGAGGAGCCACCTCCCCAGTCTCAGCACGGAAGTGTTTTTGCAGGCATGTTTATAAACGTTCACTCACCTGGTGAAGTCACCTCTGTTTGGCAGGGCAAGGGGTCTGCAGACATCAGAGTCAGTGAGTGTCACTCAAGCCTTCTGATTCCCATTTTTGTATATTTCAACACAAGGATGGGACGGTGGGGGGGAGGAGACAAGCAAAGAACAGCAGAAGGCAGAGGGTGGGTGTTTCAGGAAAGCAAATGGTAAAAGCCCCTCTAGGGCTTTTTATTGTCATTCTGATCACCAGATGTCCTGGAAACTGAAGCATGTATTTGTGTCATAGTGTTGAGGCTGGGTGGGTTTATTGTGCTGAATTCTGTGGTGTGGAAAGACCTTTTCAAAGCTTGCTGGTGGGGCTGGGCTGGGGAGATGCTCAGTGAGTAAAGTGCTTACCACAAGCACAAGGACTTGAGGCCAGTCCCCAGAACATATTTTTTTTTAAAAAAAAAAAAAAGTGTGACGATGCACACTTGTAATCCCAGGGATGGGGAGGTGGGGACAGACAGATCCCTGGGGCTCCATGGCTAGCCAGCATAGCCTACTTGGTGAGTGCCAGATCAATGAGAGATCCTGTCTCAAAAATAGAGGGGATGGGGGCTGTGAAAACAGCCCTGGACTTACACACACACACACACACACACACACACACACACACACACACACACACACACACACACACCACTACACATGCTTGAACGCTCACTGAGTTCCTGTGATAAGATTCAGCACCAAGGACAGTATCCATGGCAGACCTGCTGGAAGAGGATGAATGATACCCAGACACAGACCTTGGACCTGGAAGCATCCTCTAAAGTCAGAGTCCAATCTTCTTCCCCTGCTGCTCCCACAAAACGAAGGGCCTGTCTGAGTTCTGCTTGCATACCTCCAACAGGGATCTTGCTATCCCCAATCCAACCCTTCCCATTGAGGTGTAGTTGGTACTTGGACATGGTCCCTTCCGTTTCAAGTGGGAAGTCAGAAAGGTGGCTAGTCATCAAATTTGCTTAAAAATTACTAAATATTTGTGCTTGAGATATAAATCAGTTGATAGAGTACTTGGCACAAAGCCCTGTTCGACCCTCAGTGTCCCATAAATAGCATGGTGGCACACACCTATAATCCCAGCATCAGAAGGTGCCAGAGTTCAAGGTCACCTTTGGCTACATAGTGATTTTGTGGCCAGCCTGGGGTACACAAAACTGTCTCAAAAAGAAATTGCTAAATATTTGTGACATAAGTAGAGAAAATAATATGAAAACACGTCCACCATCCAGATCAAACGAATAAGAACAGTCACTGTATTTGCCTCAGAGAAGTTTATGGAAAAAAGACATTACAAAAATATGTTTCTCAGGCTGGCCTCAAATTCAAAGAGATCTACCTGCTTTGGCTTCCCTAGTGCTGGGACTACAGGTGTGCACCACCACACCGGACTTACAAAAGTAGTCTTCCTTCTGCTTCTCCTCCTCCTCCCCTCCCTCCCCACCCAGAGTTTCACGAATGCTAGGCAAGCACCCCATCATTTGAGCCATACCCCCAGCTGATCCTCCTAGTTTTAGATGTAAAGTGGGACTTGAATTGGCAGGTTTACTTTATAGGTCTTTGGGTTGCTCGTCTAGCTTCAGAGCTCTCCAGTTCAAGGTATTGTCACCCTGTGTCACACGTGGAAATGCCTGGGAGATAATACCTGGGAACATCCTTTGGCTTGACCATTGTCCACACAAGAATCCTGAGTCACAGTTCAGATCTATGAGCAGCTCATGCCTGGTGTGTGCTTGTTTTAATAAGAGTCTTTCTCCTGGGCCTGAGTGATCATGAATACCCAGCTAGAACTGCAGTTGTAACTGCCTTGAAGTCCTCTGGAATGCACCAGCTAGACACAGCTTGATCCACAGGATCATTAGGCATCAGAAGCTCAACTCTCCACCAAGGCGATTCAGGCAAGGAAACCTGAGATCAGCCACTTTTCATCCCCGGCAACGCTTTCAGGCCTCCTTCCTTCCCACCCACCCTAGTGTTCAGTTAGCTGCCAATTAGGCTCCCAGGCTTCCCTATCCCCTGACTCTGGACAGGAGAGGATTGGGGAGCTCTCAGTTCAGGTTCAAAGGCATCGGACTATGTGCCTGGGTTTATCCTGGCTCCCTTCTCAAAGACCCAGTTCCCTTTGAAAGTGAAATGCTTTAAAACTAAAAGAAAACCCCACATATTGGGGGAGGCCCACCAAGACACATTTGGTTCAAACATTTAATCCCAGTAGCCTCAGGCCTCTCAGATGTCCCAGAATGCCACTGTGGGGCAGCCTCACACTGTAGGCAGGGTAACCTCCTACTCAGCCCCCCTAGGGACCCAGCTACTAGGCACCACAGAAAGAAGGAATGAGAGGAGAGAGAGAGAGAGAGAGAGAGAGAGAGAGAGAGAGAGAGAGAGGGTGAGGGGGATGCAGAGCCATGATGCCCAGCCTTTAGGATCCTTCTTGTGTGAGCTCTTTGATATAAATTTCTGTCCCCACACCCCAGCTCTAACCTTGAAGATGCTCCATCCAGACTTCCCTTACCCCCAGGGGTGGCATGGCTGTCCCAAGCCTTCTTTTATGCTACCCCCAGCACCCCTCCTTATCTAAGCCACTCTTCCTGTGCCCCCTCCTTTCTGTCTACCAAACCCAAAACCATGCCTCTGATTGCTCCTGCCCCCACCCACTGCTGTGTGACCTTTTCCTCCTTTGGCTATCCACTCCTTAATGTCTAGTGTGACTTAGCCTTTGTCTCTATCATATGTCATTATGCCACCCTATCCCCAGCCTGAGTCCCCAGGACCCAAGGGCAGGAGCCACCTCACCTTCCCTTAGCCCTGGCTCCTCTAACCATTTCTCATGTAGAGTGTTCCAATGAATTATTCATTGTGTCAACACATATTAATATCAAGCCCCTAATACATGCCAGACAACATGTCGGGGACTGTGTGTACAGTGGAGAACAAGGCCACCCTGTTCCCTTCAGCAGGTGCTCTTGGCTCACTAAACCACACAGCACTCACTTGTACACACACCTGGAACTCCCCACAGGCACAGGGCCAGAGCCCCAGGATGAGCATAGGAGTGAATGCCTGTCCCCAGCAGCCTCCAGCACAGGCCAGACCCAGAGGGCACAGGCTAAAAGTCTGGATTCTTTGTCCCCAGAAGGGGCAGCTCTGAGGCAGTGTTCTGGACCCACCCTAACCCCAGAGGTCAGCTCCAGATGTGCTCCCCATTCCCCGCTCCCTTGTCTGTTTCCCTTTCCCCTCCTCTGTTTCCTGGAATCACTCTTAGGCTGTTTCTGAAGATCCCAATTCTGCTAAGAGTTACTGTCACAAGCCAGAGCTGGGACTGGGAACCCAGGCCTGTGTACCTACTGATCAAAGCAAACAGCGATAGACATGATGAATTAGAGCCAGCTGGGAACGGACTTCTCCGAGGAGGAGTATACATGACTTTACTCCTACTCTGAGCCTTAGTATACATGACTTTACAGAGCTAGGTGGAGTCTTCCGGGGATGCTGAGGTCTGGAAGGTGACTGAAGAATGATCAGAAGTTCACCAGCATCCTCATCTACATAGTGAGTTTGATGCCAGTCTGGCTACATGAGACCTTATCTCAAAACAAAACAACAGCATCCAAAAACAGAGTGGGGGAGGAGCTCCAGGCAAGCGAGATGATTCAGCTGGTAACGGCACTTGGTACCAAGCCTAATGACCTGCGTTTGATTCCCAGGACCCAATGGTAAATGGAGAGAAATGACTTCTGAAAGTTACCCTCTGACCTCCACACATACACTGTGGCATGTGTGTGTCCCCCATCGACACACATGCATACACAGTAAATAAAATAGTTTTCGGGAGGAAGGGTATCCAAGAAAGTGACCCGTGAACAGAGACCTGAACAAAGCCTTCTGGGAGCAGCTGTTCACGCTACCCCACTCTGTCCCTGATGCGCAACACATCGTACATGTTTAAATGCTTTCTTAAGTGACTGAGCAGGCACTCAGCTCACCAGCCCTCTCCGGGCTGTGGCAGAGGTGTCTTCCTGAGCTTGTCCTTAGCAGGTCTCGGGAGCAGTCAAGTCTCTGGCTTGTGACAGTAACTCTTAGCAGACAGATGGTCATTTGTCACTCATCCTCAGGCCTTCTCTCTGGCAGTGACAGACGGAGCATCCTTGACTGGCAGGCCAAGCTGGGAGCTGTTCTCCAAGTCTCTCTCTCACTTGGGGACAAATGGACCAGGACACAAATGAAAAGATAGAGTTGAGTGGGCTCCAGTATCCAAAAGGTGGGGGTTTCTCACCGGGAGGTGACCAATGTCAATCAACTCCACCTAGAAGGGATGCTTGGGAAGTGATGGAAGACTCTGAGTCTGAGGACCTGGTCTCTACTCTCTCTGGCTGGATCCATAGCTCAGTCTATCCATCTGAGCAATGGGAACACCTTTATCTGCTTGGTGATCTATAAGCACAGGAGGAAGTCAGAAGTACTTGCTAGATGAGCCAGGGAAGTAGCTCAGCAGATCAAACCAATTGCAGCATGAACTTGAGTACCTGAGCCTAGGTCCCATGGTGGAAGCAGAGAGCAAGCTCCCAGAGTGGTTCTCAAACCTTCATACACCCCCATGCCCATCACATACACCACACACAATCTCCCTTCTCTCTCTCTCTCTCTCTCTCTCTCTCTCTCTCTCTCTCTCTCTCTCTCTCTCTCTCTCTCTCTCTCTCACACACACACACACACACACACACACACACACACACTAAGTTTTTTTAAATCTAAGTACTCACTAAATAAGCCTTGCTATTCCATAGAGAAGGTTCCAGCTGCAGTTAAAGCGGCACACACGGCTGTATGAAGTGAGGCAAGTGTCCACTGGTTATATTCATTTGAAAATCTCGTTGATACATGCAGTTTGGTAGCACCTGTGAGCGACGTTCAGTGTACACATGTCTGCTTTGAGAGTTGACACCATGCTCCCATTGACTTCGCTTTGCTTTTTCTAGACTGTTTTTTGTGGATTTGGGTCTGCAGTAGCAGAAAGGCAGGTCCCTGAAGGCAGAGACCTTCATCCACCCTAACTGCCTCTCTGTGAGCAGCCACTGCAGGCCAGGGCCCTGGGTGACTGCTCAGAGACAGTAGGGTAGAAGAACTTCCTCACACCACAGCAGGAAATCCCTCAGTAAGACCTGTGGAAGAACTCTCAGACACTAAGCATAGGCCTTTAAAGGCAGAAACTGGTTCAGCACACATGCTCATCCTTTATTGCTGTGTGAAGGCCAATAGCACATGACAGTTCTGGGGCCTTGGAACTGGGTACACGAAAACCCTGCCATGTCTGGCCCACCCAGGCCCACACCTTTAGACTGTGGGCCCAGTGTGACATACATTTACCTGGGTTGATCCTGTTATTTGCTATGAGGGACCCAGGCCTGGAAGGACCAGAACCCATGACAGAGCCTCAGGGATGTCACTCAGGGATCCTCTGTGAGAAGAAGGTGGCAGAGATGGTGGCAGTGTCCTAGGGTTCAGTCCCTATGGGATATATGTTTGGCTGTCATAGTGACATCCCACGTCCTTGCCCTGTTTCTCGTGGATCCTGCATCACAGTGGGGACTCACACTGGAGACTGTCACCAAGTTCTCGTGTGTGTGTGTGTGTGTGTGTGTGTGTGTGTGTCTGTCTGTCTGTCTGTCTGTCTGTCTGTCTGTGTCCCAGCCTGAGTTTGCCTCCTGGAACCTTGAAAGGCAGTGTGGGCTGGGAAGGGCAAGGGGTGTGCGGCTCCTTTGAAGGCTCTTCCAAAGAGGAAATCCCTTTGTGCACTGCATGATCTCTGAGGCTCTCCAGGCAAATTGGGAAGATGAATCAACTGTGGGCCCCCGTAGCTTCAAAGGCAGTGTGAGGTGGCAGATCAGGCAGGTAGAGCTGTTCTCATTAAAGCTGGGGGTGAGGGAGCTCCCAGCAGAGCTGAGGTTAAGACTGACAACCCACAGCCTGGAGCCTTGAGGGATAGCCTGCAGCCTTGGGCCCTGAGGGCTAGCCCACAGCCTTAGGTCATGAGGGGGGGCAGCCCACAGCCTGCCTCTCTTCCTGTGGATCCCATTGCTGTGGAGGGCGAGGCAGAAATGGGTTAAAGCAGAGTGCTGGAGTCATCACAGAGTAGCCGTCACCCACAGGGTCTGGTTGGTACTGTAGAATAGGGCTATGGTAGGAGGCACAACAGTTGTTTGAACCTCCAGGGGGCACAGCCACTGCCCAGGGCTCCACAGTCATGTATCCCTCAGCCTCTAACCTGTCAGAGCCCTTCCCTGGGGGTCACAAACACAGGGAGAGAGAGTCAGGATTTAGGTCCTCCAGTGTCCTGGCCCCATGCTTCCAAAGGCCCTCCTTGGGAGACAAGCCAGAGACCATGAGGGCCTCTGAAGTGGTGTGTGGGTGCCCACACGCCGCCTAGCTTCCTGAGGACTGTGGTATCTGCCAGAGATTGCATCTACAAGGACTTGGTTTCTTTCCCATCCAAGCCCTGTGGCACTGTGACATTCCGACATCCAGAACAGTCCCTGATAAAGAAGCAAGTCCCCAATTAAGTCGATACAGTTGATAAGTCTGACTTTCGCCCTCACTCTGTCTCCTAACCAGGCTTGTAAAGCGTCACCCCCCCCCCCCCCCCCGTCAGTCAGCACCTCACCTGCTGATGACCTCAGACATGAACAGGACAGTGAACAAATTAATTAGTGGCTGAGGATGTCTCAGGATGTGGCCAACGCCCTCCACACAGTCACGTACAGAGATAGACACAGGCACTTGGGACTGTGTGCATTCCAGCCTTTTGCTGTTTGGTGTGTGCGAGCACCTATGTGCTTGCCAGCATGGGCAGGCGTGTGTGGAGGCTGGAGGTCAGTACCAAGTGTCTTCCTCCATCTCCCTTCATCACATCTTGTTTTCATCTTTAAATTTTATTTTAATTACTGTGTGTGTGTGCATGTGTGTGCCACAGCATGTGCATGTTCAGAGGACAACTTGCTGGAGTCAGTTCTCTCCCTCCACCATGTGGGTCCCAGGGATTGAGCTCGGGCCATCGGACTTGACAGCACGTGTCCTCCCTCACCTGCTGAGCCATCTCACCAACCCTCCATCTTAGTTTTTGAGCCAGGGTCTCTCACTGATCCTGGGGCTCTCTGTTTTGGCTAGCCTGGCTGGCCAGTGAGCCCCTGGGATCTGCTTGTCTCTGCCCCTCCAGCTCTGGGGTTAAAGGCATGCACTACCATGCCCAGCCTTTTAGATGGGTGCTGGGGATTTGAACTTGGGTCCTCGTACTTGAGCAGCAAGCACTTTACCCATAGAGCCATTTCCCCAGCCTCTCAATCTTTTTTTTTTTATTATTATTACTTTTTATTTTGTAGTGCTGGAGATGGAGCCCAGGGACTTACACACCAAAGTACATTCCAGAGCAGCTGCTTGCACCAACAGTGAGCTCCCTGCCCCAGCCTTGTGCAGAGTGTCCTGTGCATAGCCACAGCAATGACATTTGGAAGCCCAGGCCTCATCCAGGCTTGACTCACCCACCCAGAGGGATGTCAGCTCCAGGAAAGCTGTATTGCCTGCCACCACTGTCTCCTGACCTGTTGGTGGCTGAAATGGACATGGCTGGCTGTGCTCTGTCCTCTCTCCCAGCTCCAGGACCTCTTAGTCCCTCTACAAGTGCGCTGCAGGTATAGCTGTCACCCCAAAACTAGCCAGAACCTTCGGCCCCTTACTCTTGTAGGTCAGTACTGCCTTCCACTTACTTGCCTGTTTCTCAAGCTGACTGTGGACTTCTCAGCCCCCGAGTACACAGTGCAGGCCCAGGAATTGTTTGATGAGTGAATGCATGAGCCTTTCCTCTCCACAAAGCTGCTGTGCTAGGGTAGAAAGGGCGCTGGATGGATGCAGTCCGCTGGTCTCAATCTCTCGTTCTTTACTGTGCGGCCACTGGGGAGTCCTGTCTCCTCAGGAGATGGAGGGACGCCGAGGCACAGTGTGCACTGGACATGGCTGTAGGGAGCACCAGTCCATTTGGAGGTTAAGGGAGCCCCAGAGAGTGTATTTAAACTCCACAGAGAGAGTAGCCAGTGCAGCTAATGGTACATCGGTATAAGCCTGTGCTCGGAGTGTCTGCCAAGACTGGGGACAGTGTCTGGAGTTTTCATCTACTGCACTTGGGTCTGTGAATATTTGATTCCAACCATCTAAGCGGAAGAAGGAGAAGAGTTGAGCAATGAGTCCTCTCAGAGCAAGCAGCCACCCTGCCCCCTCAAGTGGTATAATTAGCATCACAACTTAGGGCTGGATGAGTCCCACCACTTACCTCCTCTAGTTCCTGAATGAGGGCCCCTTTGGCATTTGGAAGGCACCTCCACTTCCAGCTTCCTTCTTCGGGGGTGCTGACTCCAGGACAGAAGTACCAGTCCAAGTTTGTCATTTTGCAGGTGTAAAAACCAAACGGGCCCAGGGAGGGCTGGGGGTGCCCAGGTCTGCACAGCATCAGCTGTGACTCTCACCCTGCATCCTCCCTCCCTCCTAACTGCGGCTTGGGCCTAGAAGGAGTCTAGGGGTTCAGCCACTGAGAGAACCAGGCTATGCTGACTAGGACAAGGACATGTGGCGTGGCCTTGCTCCCTGGGAAGTCACTGTATTTATCAGCTAGGATGGTCCTCCCTCAGGGTCCAGAGTAGCCAGCCCCTTAAACTCCACACAGGTGGCCACTGCCCCTTGTTGGATCTCAGAACTCTAGCTGTGAAATGGGAGGGACCACCTTTCTCCCCTCATCCCCTGCCCCAACCCAGCATCCTCTTGCCTGTTTCCCTGAGAGGACCAGAAGGAAGCAGACTTCTGTTGGGCCCTCTGCCTTTGGCCATGAGTTATATCAAAACGGTGGGAGAGAGGCTGGGGATGTGGTTCAGCTGGTAGAGAACTGTCATAGGCTGTGTGAAGCCCTAGGTTCCCTCTAGGCACCACATAAACTAGGTGTGGAGGCACACACCTGTAACTCCAGCACTCAGCAGATAGAGGCAGGAGGATCAGAAGTTCAAGGTCATTCTCAGCTTCATGGTGAGTTTGAGGCCAGCCTGGGCTACATGAGACCCTGTCTCAAGGGAAAAGGTGATGAGGGTAGGGCTTTGTAGGAGAGTTTTTTTGTGCCTTCCCTAGATGCCAGTGTGCAGCCAGGCTAAGGGCCACTGTCTAGGGAAGGGAACCATATATGCCACTAGAGAAAGAGGACTCTAGCCTGTAGGCAGCTCTTTTGTGCCTAGCTGGATGGGACTTTGGGACTTTGGGAAGAACATCAGAACACAAGGACACACCCTGGCTTCCCCAGCCCCAACCCAGCAAAACGTGAGAGTGAATGGAAGAAACTGGGCTCAGGTGTCTAAACCCAAGAGCAGCAGTGGTGAGTCAAACTGTTGTTCCGAAGAGGAAGAAGTCAAGGAAAGCATGAAACTGTGTTTGTGTGAATGAGCCTCAAGGACTCAAAAGGTACTTGTGGGTGGGGGACAGAGCAGTGGTAGGGCACTTGCCCTGTGTGCTCGAACACAACACAACAAAGCAAATCCAGACAAGACAGGAATGGGCATGGTGGCCCTTTAATCCTAGCACTTGGGAGGCAGAGACAGGTGGAGCTCTGAAATCAAGGCCAGCCTGGTCTACAGAGCAAGTTCCAGGTTAGCCAGAGCTACATAGAGAAACCCTATCTCGAAAGGAATAAAAAGACATTAAAAAAAATAAAAACTTGTATGTCAATAGTAATTCCACATTACTTACAATAGCCAAAAAGTGGGAGCATTTCCATGAATGGAAAAACAAGATGTGGTGTGCACAGGCAGCAGAACACTACTCAGCCACTAAAAGAAAGAATGAAGCCAGTGTGGATGGACCTTGAAAACATGATGTTAAGTGAAATAAGTCAGACACAAAAGTCTGCTGCTTATAATTCCACTCATATGAATGGCTGGAGATGGTAAATGCAGGAAGAAAGAGTAACGCTTACTAAAGGCCAGGGTGGGAAGTCACTGCGATTGGTTGGTTACAGAGTGTCTCTGGAGGCAGTTGAACATGGTAGTGTTAATGTTAGCACACGTGATGGATGCTATCAGGTTGTGTACATAAGGGATTAACATGGAATTTTATGCCACATAACACAACAGAAGAATATTAATAAGTCAATGCGTTCACTGAAGAGAATAGAATGATAGGAAATAGGGTCATCTGTGGAAAACCTGGGACCACTATTTATACACAAACCAAACTCTAAACAAGGCACAGGTGGGAACTGGCCCTCTGCTCTTCATCATGTGGATTTTTTTCTTTTTTGAGACTGTGTCTCATGTAGCCCAGGCTGGCTTCAAACTCACTGTGTAGCTGAGGATGGCCTTGACCTTCTGATGCTCCTGCTTCTACCTCCTAGGTGCTGGGAATGGCAGGTGTGTACCACCATACCCTGTTTACGCAGTGCCCTCTTGCAGGTCAGGAAGGCATGCTACCAACTGAGCTAGAGCCTTTGCTGTTATCTCTGTGGATTATTAATGTTAGCTGGTCAAGCCTGGGCTAGCTGTGTCAGCAGCCCAGACTCCCAGTCACTTCCTGGCTGTGTGACCTGGAATAGGTTATTTAGCCTCTCTGAGCCTCTCTTCCTTGTCTGGAAAAAGGGGACAGTAATAGCATCCATGACCCTAAGTGAGAAAAATCACTTCGCTCCTCTGGTACACAGCCTGGCTGTATAGTAAAAGCTCCATCAACTGTGGCTACGAACTGAGAATCCCGTCTGCAGTGAAGTCACTAGGGAAGAGAGGGGTCAAACTGTTCCCCATTGTGAGGACCTAGGAACCCAGAAGGCTGGATCCATGAGTCTGAGGGACGGCTGAGCTGCTGGCCAGGTACCTCTAGGTGCCCCATAAGCCCTGGGTAGCTGCCCAGAGAAGCTGAAAAATCAGCAGAAACCAAATATAATTACAGAGCAGAGTCTGTGACAGGTGAAGGAAAAAAAAAAAAAAACCACCACCTGTGTACCTATGTGAGGGTTTGACATGGCCTGGACAAATAGGACAGAGTGTATGGCTCCGCGGGGGAGCACGAGGCCCCGCTGTAATTTCGGGGTGATCGCTCTACTTGCCTTCAGCAGAGTAGATAATTGGCTCTCCTGGATCCGCCTCATTTCCCTATCATCACTGGGGAATGAGGAGGTTTTTTTTTTTTGGTTTTTCGAGACAGGGTTTCTCTGTGTAGCTTTGCGCCTTTACTGGAACTCACTCTGTAGTCCAGGCTGGCCTCGAACTCACAGAGATCCGCCTGGCTCTGCCTCCCGAGTGCTGGGATTAAAGGCGTGCGCCACCACCGCCCGGCGAATGAGGAGTTTTTAAGTGAATTTTTCAGATAACTAAAGTTGATCACTGTGGTCCCTAACATTTTCTTTCCCCTGAGTCACTCTGAGGAGAATTTTCTCTGCTATGGGTGACGCACTTCCTTGCTTCCTTGGTCAGAACGGTTTGGTTTAGCCCACCTTTCTCCTGCAGGGTTGGACATGTCTGTCCATCCTCTGATGGCTGCAGGAGGCTGCTCTTTCTTTGTCTCTGTTTTCTGTTTATTTCCGTGCTTTCCTGCCTGGACATAGTGCTGTTGGGGTGTGCACGTATGTGCACATGCACGTGTTTGTGCATATGTGTGTTTTGCACATAGGTGTAGAGGCAAGAAGAGAGCATTGTGTATCTTCTGTCACTTTTTGCCCGTGTGTATGTGTATGTATGTGTGTGTGTGTGTGTGTGTGTGTGTGTGTGTGTGTGTGTGTGTAAATGCCGCAGTATGTGTGTGGTAGTCACAGAACTTTCTAGAATCTGTTCTCTCCTTCCAGCGTGTGGGTGCTCGGGTCCTTGCCGTCAGGTGCCTTTGCCCGATGAGCCATCCCACTAGGCTCCACCTTAGTCTTAAGACAGTTTCTCGCTGAATCTGAAGCCAAGCTGATGGCCAGTAAGCTCTCGGGATCTGTCCGTCTCTGCCCCACAAAAGCGGAACTGCTTGCTCGTCTGTTATGTGGGTGCTGGGGATTTGAACTGGGGTTCTCTTGCTTTCACAGCAAGTTCTCTTAACCACTGAGCCATCTCCTAGCCTTGCCTTGTGGTAGGGGCTTTGTAAACACTGACACAAATACAGGCATGTTCATATACGCGTCCTTTTTAGTGTGAGGAGCCAGAGTGTGTTCTCGTGACTTCAACATGTCCTAAGCCACCTTTATTCCAGCACCGTCCCCAAGTGCTGAATTCCGCCTCTACCCCACCCCCTGATGAACCATCTATCTCGAGAGAGGGCAGCTTACCTCCTAGCATGTTGTATGAACTTTCCTGGCCAAACATGAACAAATGTCTACTCACCTGAGATAGGGCATCAAAGGAACACATTCCACAAGTGGACCAAAGTAACCATTTCACCAAAGTCCAACTGGACAAAACTAGGAGTTTAGTGGGCTTACTTCCAGAACATGAGTGAGGGGGTCACTAACAGGAGTCAGGGGGTCAAAGCCGCCACATCTCTGAAAAGTCTCACTCTAGCTTGAATGGATGACAGCTTCCTCACAGCTGCGTAGATGGAGTATGCCCTTCAGTTAGCCTCCCACCCCCATACACTCCAGCACCCCTCAAGACCCCAAGCATCTGGGGAAGAAGTACATGCAGCTCAGGGGAAGGTATAGGAAGGAGAAACTGGAAGCCACCCCCTCCTTTGTGAGGGGGCATCATCAGGCCCCCTGATCTTGATGGTCCCTTACAAGTGGTCACAGCTGCTTCATGAGGATAGTAATGTCTGTTATGCTTGGAGCAGAGCATTCCACAACACAGCACTCCTAGGTACCTGGGAGATGTTGAGTTGACAAGTGAGGGGTGGAAGAGGCTAAGGACAGCTACAAGACCCAGTGACCACATTCTGCCTCCCTGTCCAGGGCACGGTTTTGTCACCTGCTGGGTTTGGGCTATTCCAGAAAGAATGGAGGCCACCGCCAAGCACGCCAGCTCACGGCCACAATCCTAGCACTCTGGGGGCTGAGGGAAGAGTTTGAGTTGGAGGCTGACTTGAGCTGCATAGCAACATCCTCTCTCAAAATAGAAAAGAAAAAAAATCATGGAGGTACGGATAAGTACCTGAAAAGCAAATGTCCCGGGATGCTCAGCGGAACATGAAGGGACTCTACTAGCTTTGGACTGACAGAGTTTCATGTCCGGCGACTGTGGCCCGAAAGGTACTGGGGGAATGGCTTGTCTAGATCCTGAAGCTGCTCACAGTGGCGGGCGGAGAGGAAGCAGCCAGCCTCTGTGGTGTCAGTCACCTGTGCTTTGCAGCTACTGTTCTCAGAACCGCCTCCAAGCTTCCCATCTCCGACTACCCCCCAGCAAGTGTCCCGTGTACCTGAGCAATGACCTGGAATCAGGGGACCTCGGCTGCCCTGTTAGAACCTGAACAGTCATGTAACTTCCATGTCCCTCTGTCTTCCTGTCTATAAAGCAGGGAAGAAAGTGAAGCCTGTGAGGATTAAATACTGTTCATGCCTCTAAGACTTCCAGGATGGGGCCTGGCACATGGGGAAAGTTAAATATGACTATCGTTATAATGGAATCATAGCACATACACACTGAATGCTAACTACATGTGCTTGGCAATAAAGACAGAGGGGGAAGTGGGGAACTGCTCACTGTTAAGCACTTGTCTAAATCCTCAGAACTTATGTAAATGTAAATGTCTGGTGGGTGTGGAGGCGGCTTGTACTTCCAGCTTCGGAAGGTAGAGACGGGGAATCCCAGAACAAGCTGGCCGGTGAGACTAGCCATATCCACAGGCTCTGGGTTTGACCAATAGACCCTCCCTCATTGAATAAGGGGGAGAGTGATCGAGAAAGGCTCCTGTCATAACCTTGGCCCTCCTTGAGTATATACATGCACAGCATGCACACATGCAGACGTGCCCACACACTATATACATATTCAAAAATGGGAAGGAGAGATAGGAGTGCACACACACACACACACACACACACACACACACACACACACACACGGTTTGTCCGTCCTTCCACGCCCTGCAAAGGTTTCCTGGAAAGTGTAGGCTGGGGATGCTCCACTGCTGCCTCTGTCCTGTGACCCACTGTCAGTGTGAGTGGAGGCTGTCACTCTGAGGGGACTGGGAAACAGAAGGTGGTGCCCACTGATAGTTTGGCAGCCCCAGTCTGTACTTATCCCTATGCAGGGCACAGATGAAGGAGTGAGCCAAGATGAGGTGGTGTGTGGGAGCCTGTTTTCAGGTTCCTCGTGGCTTTACCCAGCAGGTCCGTATAGAGAGGATGATTGGACCACGGGCCTGAGTGCAGGTGTCTGAAATGGTCTGCACTTGGCTGTGCTGGGGGAGGAGGTCTTTTGCTCCACCCTTTGGTGTCTCTATAAAAACCCTCGGGCAGAGACAGTCGGGGACCGTTGGAAAAGGTTCCAGGCCCTGTCGAGGCTATCCTTTATTTTCTATCTGTTTATCTCCACAATATAAATCCTTCTATCTAATATTTCCTGCTGCTCAAACTCAAGAAAACTCTGGGGAACGGTGGGGTTGGTGGGTAAACGCCCCACAGTGGTGGGGATCAGAGACTCCGTGGTCCTGTCTACTGCAGGATGGATGCAGGCTTCCAGGTACTGACCCAATCAGCTATCGGGAGAGACTTGGGTAAAACCGGTGACGCTGGTGGAGCCCCAGCACACTCACAGGCTACACCAAACCCTGTCTTCTTGTGCCTGCTCGTCACCAGAGTGCCACTGTGTCTCTGCTCACAGTGGCCTACCCCAAGGACACCTTCCCTGTGCCACTCACTTCCCCCTTTCCTCTGAGTATCAAAATCCTAGGAAGCTGGGATGCAAAGGTCAGCTGGCCGTCTGCGTCCACAGGCAGCAGAGGTACTCTGTTCCAGCTTGCCCAGGGCTGAGGCGCTCTTAGAAACAGGGGTCTTCGGGTGCTGAAGGCAAGACAGATGGCCCTCCGGCAGGCAGACAAGTGAGCCATCTTTCACTGCCCACTTGCAATGAGGAACCCTCACCTGACTGTCTTCACTGGAAGCAATCTTTCTTGCCTTCGATATTCTCAAGCAGTATTTGTGCCTGTCGGAACCTAAACTCCACTCCTGCTTAAAAAAAAAAAAAAAAAAAATCCCAGTGTTTGGGAGACACCTTATTTTTGCTGTGTCCTGAATGCACCAAGGAAAGGGTCAAAGTAGGAGGTGACAACAGGTTGGGTAACCTTCCTGTGGTTCTGGGCCACTCTATCCCTTTCCATGGCTTAGAATGCGGGTTTCCGGAGAGCCATCAGTCTTGAAAACATTTAATTACAGGGAAAGATCTCCAAGGCTGTCTGTTACCTCCCAGGGATACATTTTTCCCCCTGCTCTTTCTGAAGGAGCTTGGGCAGTGAGGAAATGGACCTGAAGAAGCATCTAGGGGGCTGGAGGGATTCCTGGAAGGGAGGAAGAGGGAAGGGAGAGCAGAGAGGTGGAGCCAGGGGTGGGTACGGTGAGTCAGAGGGAACGTGCCTGAGTAAATGAGAGATAAGACTGAGTGGGGAAAGCGAAAAGATGGCTGCACAGACAGCCGTGCTGCTGGGCCCAGCTGGCACTGAGAGGAACGGGGTCACAGAGGTGGCGGCAGGAGCCCTGAGAAAAGGTCCAGCTGGGAGGACTAGAGACAGACCAACCAAGGAGGGCTTCCCAGAGACAGGGAGGCAGAAAGCTGTGACCACGTTTGCACTGGGGGCAGGGCAGTGGCATCGACTGAAAGTGAGCTGCGGGGCTGGGAGGCCTTGGAGGCTGTGCCGTCGTCAGCTCCCGTGAACACTTGGCGGCTTGGTGGAGCCTGGTGGGCGTCTCCAGATGCCAAGGATTCCTTCCAGACACCCCCCTGCAGCCTCTTCTCCAGGGACCATGGAGATGGTAAGGCCGCGTGGACCTTGGTTCTAAGGAAGCCCTGACCCTGCGTGTCCTCTCTTGCAGGCTGTGACAGCGAGCACTGGGGTCCGCACTGCAGCAACCGGTGTCAGTGTCAGAACGGCGCCCTCTGCAACCCTATCACCGGCGCCTGCGTGTGCGCCCCGGGCTTCCGAGGCTGGCGCTGCGAAGAACTCTGCGCGCCCGGTACCCACGGCAAGGGCTGCCAGCTGCCTTGCCAGTGCCACCACGGCGCCAGCTGCGACCCGCGCACTGGAGAGTGCCTCTGCGCACCGGGCTACACCGGCGTGTAGTGAGTAGGGAGGGCGTGGCCTGGGGTGGGGCCAGGGAGAGGTCAGGACTGCAGGGGCGGGGAAAGAAGGGATGGGGCGGAGCCAGAAGAGATGAAGCCGGGCTGGGAGAGGAAGGCGTGGCCGGGATGACCCTGCCTTGGAGCCGAACCGAGCTGGAGCCTAGGAGCCCTCACCAGATCTTTCAAGCTCTTTGGCAACTTCTTAGCACCCTAGTGTGCAGGAAGATGAGAACAGAAAGTCCTGATTGTGACATCTGCCCTCTGACCCCAAGTGCAACAGTGTCTAAGTATCCAGGCCTCACCTACGCAAGTCTCACATCCATGCCGTGAATCCCTACTAGAGACAAGTCACATGTCGGAGGGCCGGTCCTAGTTAGGGGGACACAGAAGTGAGCTTGGCCTTCTCTTTTGACCTCTGCAGTATGCCTCTGTTTGCCCCATCCTAATTGATACATCTGAGGCAACAGGCTGGTAAGAGCCCAACTGATGTATCATGTGCTGATTGGTCCCCTCACTTCTGTGCCCTGGGGAAGCCACACTGACAGGCGATCCCCAAGACAACTTAGTCGCGGCACTCTCACAGACAAGACTGGTGGTGTTCCAGCCCTGCTGAAGGCTCTAGAGTCAGCCTAGGATCCTTAGGCATCGGCCAAGGATGCTGACCACAAGATATCCTGGATTGAGAGCATTTCCTGCCCCAATGTGTCTGGGCTCCCAGGGCCTTTGAGTTTGAAGCCATGGCCATCGGAATGAGACCCAAGGCAATGATGCAGACCTTCCCCATGCTCCCACAGTGGCTGGCCCCCCACCCATGGCAGCTGGGAGCTTTTCAGAGCCTGGAAAGGACATGTCTCGGAATTTTTGGCTCCCCGCTTTGAAAATAGGCGGGTTTTGAGGGGCTGGAGAAATGACTCAGCGGTTAAGAGTGCTAGCTGCTCTTCCAGAAGTCCTGAGTTCGATTCCCAGCAACTACATGGCAGCTCACAACCATCTATAATGGGATCTGGTGCCCTCTTCTGGCATACAGGCATACATGCAAAGAGAGCACTCCTACACATAGAATACATAAAGAAAGAAATCTTTAAAGGGGGGGGGATGGAGGGGAGGGCGGCAGATTTTTGAAGGAGAAATCCAAGGCCACTTCTTAGCCCCTTTGCCCTTGCTCTCTCATCCATCTGGCATGCCCTTCCACTCTCTCAGTGAAAATAGCCTCATCTTCAAGGCCCAAGTAAACCGCCTTCTTAGGGAAGGTCTCTTCAGCCTCCTCCCCAGAACTTTCAAGTGTTGGCCCCAGCAGTACACTACAGTTCAATATATTATAGCTGAGACCTGTCTCCCTCTACTGGCGGGGATCAGAACACCCACTCTTCAGGTGCAGGGTTTCAGGCCCTTGATTCTGTAGTGGGCTGATTGCCGACACCATCCACCACCTGTGGTGGGGGAGGAGTCAGGTGCCAGGTGGGGGGTCGGGATTGAGATTAACCTTTCTTGTAGACAAGGCTCACTAGGGAGCTCTGGGACGTTGGGTTTGAGCACTAGGGCGCTCTTGGGAATTCTGCTGTCTGAGACGCTCCCTCTCTGTGCAGCTGCGAGGAGCTGTGCCCCCCTGGGAGCCATGGAGCTCACTGTGAACTACGCTGCCCCTGCCAAAATGGGGGCACCTGCCACCACATCACTGGCGAGTGTGCCTGCCCTCCAGGCTGGACGGTAGGTGGAACCCTCAAGATGCAGGTGGGCACCAGAAGAGGTCTTGGCATCCATCACAAGACCATGAAAGGCTAAATTCCTCTCTTTTAGTCCTCTGTAGTCATGAGCCATCATGAGACACTCACTAGCAGTGAAGGGTCCCTGTTCTAGGGTCTGTGTGGCCTAAGGCAAGTTACTTAGCCTCTCTGACTCAGTGGTCTCTCACAGGCAAAAGAGTTGGATTTTCCTCATATGATGGGCTCTGGCTAGGGCTAGGCATGTAGCTCAGTTGGTAGAATGCTTGCCTAAGATGCATGATCCCTGGGTTCAATCCCTACCACATAAAACTGGGCCTGGTAGCACAGACCTTTAATCCCTGCACTTGGAAGGTAGAGGCAGGAGGATCAGAAGCTCAAGGTCATCTTCAGCTACATAACAAGTTCAAGGCCAGACTGGGCTGCATGAGACCCTGTCTGAGAAAAACGTTTTAATTTAAAAAAAAAAAATCGACTCTGAATTGGGTCTGGGTACCCAAAGGAGCTTCAGGTGTGGCAGAGGAGTTGGGAAAGAGCCACAGCAGGGTATGTGTGGTTCATCTGGCTTTGTGAAACCTTACTCTAGCTCACATACTCATGCTGATTCTGTGGCCCCCAGAATCTGTTACATTCCCAAGTGTTTCGGGTACTTCTGATGCAGCCTCTACCAGCACAGGCCTCCAGTCTGGGAGCCCTCACTACGGGAAGCAGGCAGAGATGGAGCGTCACCCGTGGAGGCCTATGTTCAGGTGACGTGTCCGATGCTGCCTCTGACAAACCTCCCTGCCTCCAGTCACAGCTTTCCCATGTATACACGTGATTTCCCTTCAGTGATCCTTGCTTGGGTTGGCTGTCATGGTAGGTAAAATCCTCAGGCGTGACTGCATATCCAAGGTGCTTGGCAAATGCCAAAGCCTTTTGTACCTGCTTGATTTATAGCCCTGAATGTCACAGGCTAGCCACAGCCTCCTATCAGCTACCAGGCTCCCCATCAGCACCTCCCTATGGTCCCAAGCCCCTGAAAGGCTGCCAGTCTCAGAGGCTGCCCTTCCACACTGTATCCCCTGTAACAGGCCCCACTTTGGGAGAGGCTCAGTAGCCTCCCCAGGGCCTGAGGACAGTTCTGCTGAGTAGAGCAAGATATATCAGGAAGCTTTGGACACCAGGCTCCCAAGGGCATCTAGGAAGGACATCTGCAGGTCCAAGGATGCTTCTAGACAGGGAGGGACCTTAGGAATCCAGTGTGGCCAAATATGGCTACATACTAGAGTCAGCGAAGGACAGGGGTCACACTTGAGCCTCTGGGAACCCATCTTTAATGAGCTCCCCAGGTGACTCTGAGGAGGGCAGTATGCAGACACAGCTGCACTTGGAGGTCATTGATCAAGAGCAAAGGACTTCCTGCTGTGTTCCACAGACCCCTTTAGCGCCTTACGGTGAGTGGGGAAGAGAGCCTCATCACTGGGATTCAGGACCCCACCTCTCCATCTGAGTTTACTCAGTATGGACGTTCTAGGAAACAGGTCATAAAAACAGCACCAGTCACAGCTTGAAGAGTCTTGAACACCGTGGTCTGACCATAAAGGTCCTTTCTTGGATAAGAGAGAGCAGGGAAGCCTAGTGACCTGCCTTAGGCCACAGTGTTGGTTAGGAGTGAAGTGGAGTTAGAGCCTGGGTCTCAACTCCAGAACCACCAACCTAGCTTCTCTCTCTCCCTCCCTCTCCCTCTCTTCCTCTCTCCCCCTCTCCCCCTCTCCCCCCCCACCTCTGATTCTCTCTCTCTTTCTCCTTCCTCTCTCTCTCTCTCTCCCCCGCTCTCTGTCTTTCTGTGTGTCTCTTTCCTCTCTATCATTTTCCTCTCTCTCTCTCCCTCTGTTTCTCTTCTCTCCTCCCCTCTCCCTACTCTTCTGAAAGGACAGAGGGGATGACATCACCCCTTTCACCTGTCCTCCCAACCTAACCTACTTTTTGGGAAGACCTCTATCACCAGACAGCTCCAGGTGTCCAGTGCCCGCAGGCAGGGCTCAAGGAAGCCCATCAGCCAGGGAGGGAGCCCTGAACCTGGAGAGGCCTCTTCTGAATGCTGCTGTGGGCTGCTGGACTTCAGGGACAGGAGAAGGAGAAAGCCAACACATAGTTGTGACTCTTTTCCTCATACACCTTTTCCAGGTGATGAGAAACCCTGTCTATAGAAAGCTTTGGTGCTGAGGACTTTGTTTTAAATTTTATGATAGACAATCGAATTTCTATTTTTGACATAGCATTGAACTTGCAGATTTGCATGAATTATTAATACCCTGGTGCATGCAGAGTCACAAAAGGAAGCTTCAGCTCAGGCCTGAGGCTCCTCCAAGGAGAGCTGGGGCTAAGGAAAGGCTGCTGCAGGGAAGGGTCACCTGTCACCTGTCCTTGTCTTCCCCTGCCTGACTTGCCATTGGCCCCCATGGGGCTTCAGCCATCCATTTTCCCACTCTGAGACTGATGGAATTATTGCTCACTGCCACCACTCTGCTGGGTCACTGAGTACAGAGAAGCTTCTGGGAGCTCAGGCCCATCTGGCCCTCCAGGCCACCAGCCCCCAAGAATGCCACAGGCCCCTTCTCTTGCCCGGCTATAATGAGTCCAGTGTGGAGAGCCCACAAAGAACCTGGGAGCTATTTTCCCGCTTTTGCTAGGTTTTTGCTTGCAGAGGAAAGAGAATGACTGCAGGTAGCTTGATGACAGTGGACACTGGGGACAGGCAGAGGGCAGGAAGGGTGGCAATTGGAGCCTGGGGAATTCCCAGTCTGACGTAGAGGCTGAATGGAATGGGTACATTCACACATGTTCATGTATACACAGACACTCACATGCAAAGGAAATAATGGGCAGGAGGAAGAATGGAGCCAGCAGCCAGGAAACAGGGCCAGTGATGGCAGAGGCCCAGAGAGGGCTTTTGAGGCTTAGGCTTTGGTGTCTCAGACACTAGGGGTTGGAAAGACAACTGTAGAGGCCAGTGACTTGTCCCTGAGGTTGGGATCACCTCCACAGCACCTTCACCAGCCACTGCCCAGTGTCTCCATGGGCTCCTGGGACAGAGGCCACTAATGTGAATGCCCAAAATGCTGGCAAGACCGAGCCGCCATCTTGGCCCCTTCCTTTTGATCTTTTTGTTGAACACAGACCTCTTACAGTGTGGCTGCTCTCCAGAGTCCCACAGAAAAATTAGGCCTGGCCAGTGGGAAGAGCAGGACTTGCCCCTATTTCATGCCAACCTTCTAAATGATTTTTAGCCCAGGAGCCCACTGCAGTGGAGACACAGCTGGACTTCCCAGGTTGCCAGACAAAGGTCTCAGCCCCTCTCTTGGGTTTGGAGGCTGAGAAAGGTGTCTGGGTGTTGGGGGATCAAGGTGACTCCCTCAGGCAGGGCTGATGACTTCTGAGCCTCTCTCCCCAGCCTGGAGATGGCCATCTTCTTCCTTCGCCTTCGCGTGGCTATCCGTCTGGCCTTCTTATAGAACCCAGGCCCACCAGCACAAGGATGGTACCACCCATGACGGGCTGAACCCTCCCATGCCAATTACCAATTAAGAAAATGCACTACAGGGTCTGTAGAGATGGCTGAGCAGTTAAGAGCGCTGGCTGTTCTTCCAGAGGTCCCGAGTTCAATTCCCAGCATCCACATGGCAGCTCACAACAGTCTATGATGGTATCTGATGCCTCTTCTGGTGTGCAAATGTACATGCAGACAGAGCACCTATATACATAAAATACATACACTCATACACTAACATATAAATTTTTTTAAAAAGAAAAGAATGCACTACAGGCTTGCTTATAGGCCGATCTTACGGAGGCATTTTCCCGCTTGAGAGTCCCTTTCCCAAGTGATTCTAGCTTGTGTCAAGTTGACATAAAACTAGCCAGCACACATCATCACACCTGTCTTTTTACATGACTTCTGGGAACAAAGCTAAATGCTCACGTTTGCACAGCAAGCCTGTCACTCATTGAGCTGACCCTCCAGCCCTCTGCGTATCTGTCTTAGTCCCCAAGATAGCTTGGATGAGGGCCCACGGACACAAGTGTTTGACTTCACTCTGAAAAGGCCGAGCATCCACAGACGACCATATCCAGACACACCGGGAGTTAGGATTGCAGCCTGCGAGTCTCAAGAAGATAAAGTCCCAGCAGGAGAGGAACTCTCATGCTTGCCTGCCTGCCTCCAAAGGTCGTTCTTCCAACCGGCATTAGTTGATCATTTATGTAGTCCTGTATCACCTCAGCAATGCCAACTTTGTTCAGCTGACATTCATTAAGGGCCACTCATTAAGGCCCTGTACCGGCTTCCTTTGTATCCCTAATCTCACTTATCTTTACAACTTCCTAGAGACCAGGGGTCCTCTCTCTCTCTCTCTCTCTCTCTCTCTCTCTCTCTCTCTCTCTCTCTCTCTCTCTCTCTCTCTCTCTCTGAGCATGAGTGCACGGTGTGTACATGAATGAGGGCTCCACCTGTCCAAGGGTGAGAGCACTGGTAGGGATAAGCATTCCCTGCCTAAGTTGGCTTGAAATCTTTTTCAGGGTTGGAGGACCCTCGACATTACCCAGACAGTAAGGACAGAGGTACAGAGAAGCCAGAGACAGGCCCCTGCCATCCCCAGGCTCCTCTCCCCCACTTCTGCACACTCACCTCACAATCCTCCCTTCACCAGGCCCCTTGGTGCCTGCAGAGGGTAATCTGAGCTAAAAGCCTCCCACTTAATTCATTACAACTCAATAACATGATGCAGGAAGATGGCTCTGGTCTGGCAAGCTTTTCCCGACTGAACTAGCTTCTTTGGGGCTGGTGATTATTGGTGCTTAATAACTGTGTGTTGAACAAATTGATTAATTAATTGGAGGATCATCTTCATTCTCCATAAGAGAAATGATTATCTCTGGCTGAAAGGGTGGCAGGAGACGAGACTGGGCTCAGACATCTGATGAAGACTTGAAATGTATACAAACTGTCTTAAAGGTATATACCACAAGGCTAATACTGGCGGGTGGGGGGGCGGGATAGAAAACAGCCCTCAGTGCACATGCTCACAACCCCAGTCTGTGTCTCTCGGGGCTTCTCCCTCCATTTTCTACCTAACGTGCTTTTACTGCTGCTACTTTTTTTTTTTAAGATTTATTATTTTATGTATATGAGTGCTCAGTCTGCATGTGTGGCTTTATGTCAAAAGAGAGCATCAGATCCCACTACAGACGGTTGTGAGCCACCATGTGGTTGCTGGGAATTGAACTCAGGACCTCTGGAAGAACAGCCAGTGCTCTTAACCACTGAATCATCTCTCCAGCCCCAGCCACTCCTTAACTATTGACTGCAGATCGGGATTCAAGCTGGTGAGCTGGCTCAGTGGCCTTGGCTATTGTCCTCAAGCCTGACAACCTGAGTTCAACCCCTGGGACCCACATGGTAGAAAGAGAAATGACTCAAGCAAGTTGTCCTATGACCTCCACATGCGTGCCATGGCACACACGCACACACGCACGCACGCACATATATAAATAAATAAACTTACATTTTATTGTACTTAATTCCAGCCTCCCCCTGTTTGAGTTGAGTTGGCGTGGAGGTCAGACTCATGGGAGACAAGCAGCCACAGAGAGGGAGGAGGGCTTCAGAGAAAGAGGGGAAATGCCCAGAGTACAGAGCAGCTCCCCAAAGACAGGACAGGAGACTAAGTTCACGATGTTTATGTTCATGTCCCTGTGCGTGTTTGCATTAACGTGCCTGTGTGTGCCGTTACTAATCTAGCCCACAGCTCAGCCCAAGTCTGAAATTCCTCTCAGTAAGTCAGACACCTCGGAAGTCACCTCCTCCCTCCCTCCCTCCCTCCCTCCCTCCCTTTTTGTTTTTGCCTTTGTGTTTTGAGGAAGCATTCAGAACACCTTGGGCTTCTGTTGCCTGGGCTCCTTGCTTGGCATACTCACTACTGTCCTGGGATTCCTTTTGTTTCTCCTTTGATGGGTCCCTAGTTCTCAGAATCCATGTTTTCTTTTACTTTTTTTTTTTTTTTTTTGGTTTTTCGAGACAGGGTTTCTCTGTGTAGCTTTGCGCCTTTCCTGGGACTCACTTGGTAGCCCAGGCTGGCCTCGAACTCACAGAGATCCGCCTGGCTTTGCCTCCCGAGTGCTGGGATTAAAGGCGTGCGCCACCACCACCCGGCGTTTTCTTTTACTTTTAAAGTTTTCTTGAGTAATTATCTTTCTTCTTCTTCTACCTTTCTTTCTTTTTTGGGGGGGGTGGGGGTGGGGTGGGTTAACAAGATTTCATATATCAGTCTAACTCTCAAACTAGGCACACAGCCGAGGATGACTGACGATGACCTTGAACTTCTAATATTCCTGCCTCCATTGCAGGTGTGCACCCCCACACTGAGTCTGTAGATGCTGAGAACTGAACTCGGGGCTTCACACATGCCAGGAAGCACTCCACTGACGGAACTGTATCACCAGCCCTGGACATTTTTTTTTTTTAAATTTTATTTTATTTAATGAGGGGTGGGGCATCTTCCACTTAGTTACCTAAAGCACCCATGAAAGTTAGTGTTTGTGAGTTTGTTCAAATCTGAAACTGTCCTATCAAATCCCCTGCTTAAGTGTTGGTTTTGGTAGGTATAAAATTCTGGACAAGGATTTTGTCTTGTCTTGTTTGAACCAGTTTGTTTTCTTGAAGTGTTGAGATCCAGGCTTCACCTCTGAGCCACATCCCTCCTGCTGCTTGGCTGTCGGTTCTAGATTGGAAACTATTTTCTCTCCAGATGTTAAGGAACTGCCCCACTCTCGCCTCATTTCCAGCTAAGAGCTCTAAGAACCTGATTCCCGGTGCTTGTGTATTACTGCTTTCCTCTTCCTAAAAACTTTAAGTTTACCTGTAGAAATATAAAACGTTGGGCTGGAGAAATGGTTCAGTGGTTAAGGGCACTGGTAGCTCTTCCAGAAGACCTGGGTTCAATTCCCAGGCCCCACATGGCAGCTCACAACTGTCTGTGACTCCAGTTCCAGGAGATCCAACACCCTCAGACAGATGCACATGGAGGTAAAACATAAATGTGAATAAAATAAAAAAATAAAAATAAAAAAAAATACAAAACTTCAGTGGCTGGAATGTTGGCTTGGTAGTTAAGAGCACTTGCTGCTCTTCCAGAGGACCCAAGTTCGGCAGCTCCCTGAACCCATGTCAGAGAACTCACAACCACCTGTAACTCCAGCTCCAGGGGATCCAAAGGCCTCTTCTGGACTCCTCGGACATCCACATGCCAATGGCATACATACACAGAAATAAAAATACGGTTTTAAAACATCATTTTTAATAAAATTTGTAATGCTCTGCCCTGATGGGAGTCATAATCCCCGATTTCATTTCTCCTCCTTCCGTTCACTGCCCCGCTCCTCCCCTTCTGCCCCTCCCCCTTCTTCACACCCCAGTTCCCCTCCCCTCCCCCCACCTCCATTTGGGTCCTCTATTCTCGTAGTAGCTGGGTTTAGGAAAGGTACAGAGGTGAGTGTGTCTTCACAGCTGGATGTTTAATGGGGTGGGGGCTCTCCTATATCTCCACAACTTTTTTTTCTAGTACATGTGAGAGGACTAGCATTATGTACTCTATTTGGTTTTCTTGGTGATCTCCCCAGGACCTGGGAGGACAGGCATCAAATCATACCTGCTTTCTGTGCCCCAGGTATCTAACCCAGCACCTGGTATACAACAGGTGTTCACCAACTGTATGCTGAGATTGGCTGAGAGTGTGACTGTAGCATGAATGCCAGCTCTCCTGATTACACTGGGAAGTTGGGGTGGCCCCTGGGGCCCCAATATTCCTTGAAGAACTAACCTCAGCATGAGCCCTACCAAGCCTGTCCTCAATTCTATTTCAGGGAGCAGTGTGTGCCCAGCCCTGCCCACCAGGGACATTTGGCCAGAACTGTAGCCAAGATTGTCCTTGCCATCATGGAGGCCAGTGTGACCATGTGACTGGACAATGCCACTGTACGGCTGGATACATGGGGGACAGGTAAGGATGCCCTTAACTCTTGTCTCTGGTGTTCAGTTGTTCATATACCCCCCTTGCAGCCTTGCAGAGAATTCTAGCCACGGCACCTCTGGCCAGCCGTCTGTCTCTTTGCTCAGAAGACATTCTGAGTCCTACCGGGGAAATCCATCCGCTCACCCTTTCTCTCCCTGTGCGTGCCACCCACCCCTCCTCCAGCCTGGCTGCCCTAAACTTGCACTGGGGATGGAGATGAGTGACACCCCCCTCCATCTCCCCTGTCTGCACTGGCAGAGGGAAGCGGTGGTACAGAGACCCCAAAAGAGCTAAGAGAGAAAAATCAGTGTCCACATTTTGAAGTTCCTTTAGAAGTAGATTTTTATTCCAAAACTGGGTTATTTTTGAAAGATATTGACATCAGGTTGTGTGGAATGAGTGCCGAGAGCAGGCTGAGCGGGTGTCCAGAGAGACCCTGATGTCCTTGAAGGAAGCCAACCTGGCAGGGGGGACAGACAACAGAACACATAACCGAGGAACTGCCTTCTGGGTACAACTGCACCAGTTGGAAGGAAGCCATGGGGCCGGGGCAGCACAGTGGAGGGAGAAACAAGCCTGTGTGGCTGATGGCGAACTGGAGGTGGAGGACCACATGTATCCACAGACCCCTGGCTGGGTCTCCTTCCTCCACCAGCCAGCCTGAGGAGTCCTTGCCTTTACCTGGCTCTGTGCAGGTGGAACCAAGTCTCACCTCTGGCCCCTGAATGTTATTACTCTTTCTAGACAAAGTGAGAGGGGATAATGTAGAAAGCACAGCTTAGAGGAAGCACTGGAGAACCAGGATTGTTCATCACACAGGCCTGTTTTCAGCAATGGAGGGAAATGAATGAGGCCTGATCACCAGGAATGCTGGAGAGACATGGTCAAATAATCCCCCAGTATCCTGAGCTTTGTCTCTCAGTGAACAGAACACATCCCTATGAAAGAGACCCCGTTACTTTGCATCCTCCACCAACAGAATCTATGCTTATGCGTATCACAGATCCTTCTTTTAGGCCTTAGTCCTAGCTCTGTTTGTCAGCCAATAGAATTCATTCTTATTGTAAAGATCACAGGTGCTTTGCTTCTTTGCAAATGATGTAGCCAGCCCTGAAGCTTTGTTATGAGAATTGTCAGGTGGAGAGGGTTTTTTTTCCCCAAAAGTTCTACTACGTTTAATGTGTAAGAAAGATAAGACTGACCATGACGTCAGTGTCTGGAAGGCTATGACACGGTGCCCGCAGATACGGTACCTTCTCCGGTTTCACTCTTCACCTCTCATGCTCTTCACCTCTTGTGGATCGTCTTCCTGCAGTCCACTAGGCTTGCAGGGGACATGGGAGTTGGGGAGTCTCCGACAAGATATTTGTTTCCTGGTCTCTGGGTGACATAAGCAGGGATCAAGGCTAAGTCACCCAGTGAGTCCTTTCTGGGGTGTGTGTGTGTGTGTGTGTTGACAGTGCCTCTCATAGCCCAGGCTGGCCTCAATCTCACAGTATAGCCAATGATTACCTGAATTTCTAAACTTCCTGTCTCCATCTCCTCAGTGCGGAGGTACAGATTTATGTTACCTGGCCCAATTAATGTGGTGCCAGGGGTCAAGTCCATAGCTTCCTGCATACTAGATAGGCACTCAACCAATGAACTTACATTTAGCTCCAGCCGCCGTTTGGATCTGATTAACAATAGGCATTTCCCCTGTTCTCCCTGGAACTGTCCCAGTCTTTAGTGATACCCAGAAGGACCTTGTGTACTAGTGCTGGGTTTATTTGCTTACACCCTAAAGTTCTTAAGCCTCATGCCAGCGTTCATCTCCATGGGTTCCCCGAAGTACAGAGTACTGGTTCTGGGGATCCAGGATTAAGTGACAGGTCCACCTTCCCATCACATCTTCAAACCCCCAAGTAAGGAAATGCTGGAGACCAAGTGAGGACCCTTTTGTTCCAGCCTTTATTCATGTGCTAGAAACTGGTGTCAGGGTTCTAGCAAGCTGCAAGGCACCAGGAGAGCTACCTCATTTGCTCTCAGGGTTCACCAAGGGCAGAAATAATCCCAAGTGTCCCTTCTTGGAGTCTCACCCTTGATCCTAGAGCAGAGAAAATCTCCAAAACCGTGGAGCTTGCTTCCCAGCCCGCCTCAGGAGAGTTCATGCAGAGTGCCGTGAGCATTTGGCTTTCCCGCCTCAACAGGCTGCCTGGTGTTTAATATTTTGTAAAATTGCCTCCATTAATTTTGTAGGTGACAGCTGCATTAGCCCACCCCAAATTATCATGAGCATATTAAAACCAAGCGGGTATAATAACGTGGGTCTCCCCAGATAGGCGGGATCCAGCTCAAATTAAACACGAAACGTAACTTGTAATTTAATTGAGCAATGTATCTGGTTGTTAATGGCAAGATCGGACACATTAGATTGATACATTGGGAAGGAAGGGTGTTTAAGTAGAAAGCTAATCCCTGCTGTGATTATCCTCCTGTTCCATGGGCCGGTTATTAGTGTGCTTTGTGTAAAATTCATTAGCAGTCTTAGCTTGATCTCTAAATAAATAAGTTGTTTAAATTGTGGATAGGAAGAAAAGTAAAAAGAGTCTGATTATGGAAATGGATTGGGTTGTCAATATTTCATCTCTAGATTCTTTTCTGGGCATGTGGATTCAGTGCCCCCTCCCCTGGAACACAGCCAGGTGGGCACTCTCTTCAGAGCAGCTCTGTCTGCAGTGCTGGGCAGGAGTGGGCAGGAATGGGCAGGAGTATGCCAACACAAGGGAGCAGGTGTCTGCTGACGTCAGAGAGCTCTGAGGCCTGCAGAGCTCAGTGGTCTGTGGAGGAATGCGGACGCTGAGCAGGGACTGGCAGTTTAGACGGTGGGTCTTTAGCTGCTCTTGCTCCTTGCCCCCTACCTCAGTTCCCTCCCTTCTCAGGGCCCCCTTTCTCTCTCCTGTCTGCCTCCTGTCCTTTCTCCCCTAGGCACCCCTCCCTTTGTTCCTGCCCCAGCAGGTTGGGGCGACCCAGGGCAACCTAGATCTTTTTCATTGCCTCCCTTCAGCCGGATTCCACCCCTCACACAGTGGCTCTGAAAAGGGGAAGCCAGTAGCATCTCCCTTGAGGGAAGCTCTAAAGCTACATCCCAGTCACTTTCCTGCCTCTTATCACTCTGGGCACAGAACAGCAAAGACAGAAACAAGAACACCTGGTCTCTAGTTGCCAAGGCTAGTCCCCAGTACTCTGGCTGCTCTCAATCCCCCCATACACAATGCTGCCCCCCAAGTCTACTGGTGCGTGGCCACTTGTCCTCATTTTAGGCCACCAACCTCTCAGTAGGACCACCCTCTCCCTGCCCTGTCTATGAGGAAGAATGCCTATGAAGAAGAATTATGGGTATGTCTTAGTTAGGGTTACTATTGCTGTGATCAACCACCATGACCAAAAGCAACTTGGGGAGGAAAGGGTTTATTTCATTCACAGTTCCATATAGCAGTTCATCATCAAAAGCAGTAAGGGCAGGAACTCAAGCAGAGCAGGAACCTGGAGGCAGGAGCTGATGCAGCGGCCATGGAGGGGTGCTGCTTACTGGCTTGATCCTCATGGCTTACTCAGCCTGCTTTCTTATAGAACCCAGGACCACCAGCCCAGGAGTGTTTCCACCCACAGTGGACTGGGCCCTCCCATACCAACCACTAATTAAGAAAATGCCCTACAGTCTCATCTTGTGGAGACATTTTCTCAGTTGAGGTTCCTTCCTCTCAGATGACTCTAGCTTGTGTCAAGTTGACGTATAACTAGCTAGCACAGAGTACATTTAGAACATAAACAAATGAGGACGTAGCTCAATAGGGTGATTGCCTAGCATGCATAAAGACCTGAGTTCCATCCCCGGTACTGAGTAAACAGGCCTTGATGGTTCATGTCTGTCTGTAATCCTAGCACTCAGGAGGTAGAGGTAAGAGAATCAGGAGTTCAAGGTCACACTTGAACACTTAAATCTTAGGGGGAGGGGGCTGGTAAGATGACTCAGCACGTAAAGGTGCCTGCTATTCAAAGCCTGATGACCTGAGTTCCGTCCCTGGAAGACATGTAGAAGTGGAAGAACAGAACTGTTAAGTGTTGCAGCTCTGAGGGGAAAGGTATCCTGTGGCATCCCTGGAGTCAGGGATACCACAAAATCACACTGTACAGCAAACCTCACACACGAGATTTATTGGCAAAGACACAAGAGGGTGGCCGCCTCTGCTCTGGTGAGAAGCAGCAGGGAACTGAGAGGGAGACAGGATTATATAGGGTTTTTTGGGAGCATAGTTTTTCAGGGTGAAGATTTCCTGAGTGGGGATTGGTGAGATTTCAAGTCTTGATCTTGGGGTGAGCCTAGGGATCGGTGGGACTTTAAGTTCAGGGATTGTTGGGTTTTCAGGCTCAGGGATTGTTGGGTTTTCAGTCTCAGGGATTGTTGGGTTTTCAGGCTCAGGGATTGTTGAGTTTTCAAGCTCAGAGATTGTTGAGTTTTCAAGCTCAGGGACAGTGGGATTTAGATCTCAGGGACTGGTGGGTTTTGGAGCTCAGGGACTGGTGGGTTTTAGAGGTCAGGGACTGGTGGGTCTTCAAAACCCGGAAGTAAGCTCTGATCATTTGCCTTACATGAACCAACTCTACAGTCTGTCCTCCGACCTCCACACAAGTAATAATTAAACAACAACTAATCCCTCAAGTCCATGCTTCCATTACATTTCCGGATTCTTTTCTTTGAGCCTTTTCATGCCTGAATCTAAGGCAAGAGGGTCAGATCAGCTGTGTTTTAAGAACTATAACAAACTCTTAATAAAAACTGGAGCGATGGGTCAGCAGTTAAGAGATTTATTTAAGAGTAACAACAAATAGCGGTCTCCTGGCTACCTTTCTGGATAGTTATACATTTTTAAAAGTTAATTATGTGTACGGGGGTGGGTTATGTACATGTGAGTGCAGTGCCAGAGGAGACTAATCCCTCTGAGGACCTGGAGTTACACGTGGTTGTGAGCTGCCCAGTGTGGGTGCTGGGAACAGAACTCAGGTCATGCAAGTCAAATTGGAGTGCTTGACTGCTAAGCCTCTCTCCAGTCTCTAGTATTATCTTATTTAAACTTCAAAAACCTATGAGGGTTACCAGTTCATCTTATGACGAGCAAGTGGCCCATAGAAATTTAGGTCTTCATTATCTGTATCACTGAAGCAGAGTTTAGAAATAGATAATCCCCAAGCCCAGAGGCTAGTTCCCTCTAGTGCACAGGTTGCCCCCAGGTAACCCCTTATTTCCCCAAGGCCCAGTTGCTATGACAATAAGCTTGTGGCCCCTGGAAAATTACCCTGGACTGCAGCAAGGGTTTTTAAAGCACATTCAAGAAGCCAGGAATCTAGGAAGCCAGGAAGCCAGCAGCTGACACACAAAAGATCAGTATCTACTGGCCTAAAGGCTGGGGACCTCTAAGTATCTACCTGTATGAGCTCACACAGCACAAAGGGTGCCTGTCCTCCACCGTGGGGGCTTCCTGGCTGATAACAGAGAGAGCTAGGCCCTGCCTTGAGTCCTTAGATCTCAGGAAGAGCAAATAGCCAGTCTTTGGGAGTATGCAGCTTGATGAAAGAGGAAGACACTGGTACATAAGGGAAATTGCACCCTGAGGGGCGGAACCATAGGGCTCCACAGGACAGGGGAGAGAGGCTTTCACCTGAGACTTGGGAAAGCACATCCTAGTAATCCCAGCACTCAGGAATTTGGGACAGGAGGATTGCTGTGAAATCAAAGCCTGGGCTACATAGTGAATTCTAGGACAACCACCTGAAATACAGAGTAAGATCCTGTCTCAAATAAACAAACAAAAAATTCATAGCACCACATAATCCAGTTATGGGAGGGAGCATTAAGAACATGGAAAAGGCCGGGCGGTGGTGGCGCACGCCTTTAATCCTAGCACTTGGGAGGCAGAGCCAGGCGGATCTCTGTGAGTTCGAGGCCAGCCTGGGCTACCAAGTGAGTCCCAGGAAAGGCGCAAAGCTATACAGAGAAACCCTGTCTCAAAAAACAAAAAAAAACAAAAAAAAAAAAAAAAAAAAAAAAAAAAGAACATGGAAAAGGTAGAATGGGAAGTTCAAGGTCACCCTTGGCTACATATTGTTTGAAGCCAGCCTAGTCTACATGAGACTCTTTAAATATAAATATTCATATTTATTATTAAATCAATTTATTATACAATTATCGATTTTGAAGGAAACAAGCATTCAAACATTCAAACCACAGCACACACATTTTATTACATTTTTTTTTTTTAAGAGGACTCCAGCCTGGCGGTGGTGGCGCGTGCCTTTAATCCCAGCACTCAGGAGGCAGAGCCAGGTGGATCTTTTTGAGTTCGGGGCCAGCCTGGTCTACAGAGCGAGATCCAGGAAAGGTGCAAAGCTACACAGAGAAACCCTGTCTCAAAAAACTAACTAACTAACTAACTAACTAAATAAATAAATAAATAAATAAATAGGACTCCAGTCACTCAAGTACCACAATCACACAGGCAGTCTGGAACCCACCAGGCTGGCCCCAAACTTAAAGGCACTCCCAACTTAAAGGCCTCAGTCTCCCAAGTTGCTAGGATTATAGGCATGCACCACCACACCCAGCCCTATCACGGTTTTTACAATGAAAAAGAAAGTTTTGCATCATTACACTGATAATACGAGCTCATAGCTGGCTGCTAAGGAGATGTGGAGTGAAGTTCCCATGGAAACGGGGCGGGGTGGGGGGAGGCTGGGAGGGAAGAAGCACACCAGGCATTCCAAGTGAGGGGGGTCTGTGCAGATGCACCTCGAGAAGGCAAGCAGGGGCTTCGGCCCACAGCTCCACCCTGCTCTGCTCTCCCACAGGTGCCAAGAGGAATGTCCCTTTGGAACTTTCGGTTTCCGGTGTTCTCAGCGCTGTGACTGCCACAACGGAGGTCAATGTTCACCGACCACAGGCGCCTGTGAATGTGAACCTGGCTACAAGGGCCCTAGCTGCCAAGAGCGGCTATGCCCCGAGGGCTGGCATGGCCCAGGCTGCTCCTTGCCCTGTCCCTGTGACCCCGAAAACACTATCAGGTATGAGCTGTGGATAGGTAAGCCTGGGGCAGGGTCTGGGTGGCCCCCATGATGGAGAAAGGCTTCCCAGGCTGTGGCCTCACCTCCAGTGTGACCAGCCAGTCAGCTGGGAGAAGCAGGGTCTTCAGGGCTTTGATCTCTCTGATAAAATGTGAAAACTAATGCCACCCAGCTGGAGTCAGGACCAGACCTTAGGTCACCGGCCACCTGTTCTCCATGTCAAGCTGCCTGGGCTTCACACTGGGTCAGTCTCATATAGGAATGACCCACAGAAATGGGGGACTAGAACTGGATAGTTCTGGGGGCTGGGAAGGGTTGGGGTGACGGCTGATGCACGGTGTCGGGTGAACTCTCTTGGAGAGTCCTCTTCTCCACCCTGAGCATCTAACCGGAAGCTGGAGCCTTAGAAAGCCCATTCAGGGACCCAGAGAGGCCCCGGCCAGGTGGGACAGCAGGAAGGACAGAGATTGGCCCCTGCCCAGGACGGCTTAGAAATATGTGGACAGTAGCTAGTCTCTCCTACTTCCAGAGAGGACTGAGCCTGAGAAGCAGAGGAGTAGATGGTCGCAGCCTCCTCTTTTTTCCACCTCTTTCCCTTCCTCCTCGTCCACCTCTTTCCCTTCCTGCTAGCCGCTCCAGCTGCCCTACCTTCTGTCAGTAAGCGGGGCTGTCAGCCCTGGAGATGCCTCACTGTCCTCGATCTGACTGCCGCCTGTCAGGACAGTAAGGGGTGGGAACATCCTTTCTCCTGGCCTATGAACGTCCCAGGAAGACAGGCTGGCCCAGACAGTGGATACTGTGCAGATGGCCAGGCGGAGAAGGCCTCTGCTTTGAGGTCCCTCTTCGCCTCCAGTGTGGTTTCTCACAGGTCACCCTGGAGCCTCCGGCCACAGCATGCAGGGCATCTCAGCATATGTGAGTTCAGATGAATATGGTTCCTTGTGGCATCTCAGAGGAGAACTATACCCAGAGAGCCTAGAGCCAAGGTCTATGTGAACATTTCCGTGCCTTGTTATTCACTCAACAAACATGCCCCCAGGGGACAGGGCCAGGCTACAAGAGGGAAGCCCAGGTGCTCTTAGGATCTCAGATTCTGAGTATTCACTGACACTAGGCACTTTCTTGAATATTCTTCCAATACAAGGCACCTCCAGTAATGTCTCAGAGCCCTGCTTTGTTTCTAATGGACCAAAGTTCATTCAGCCAAACCACGGCATACCATTAAGCGTATAACACACCCAACATCAGAGGTTGAGAAATATTAGGGTAGAAATATATATGTCCCTGGCTCTGCTGGGTCCCAACATGTGTCCAAGTTACTGTGACCCTGGATATGTGCATAAAAGATCACAAGAAGCCACCATGCTGGTCAGGACAGGCATCCTGGAAGAGGTGGCCTGTGGCCTGGACTGAAGGACAGGGTGAGAGGTTTAAGGTTCCCAAGTATGGGGATGAGAAAGCCACTCCCAAGTGGAAGACAGCATGGGACACCCATCCCTGCTGGGAAGCCAAGGAGGCTGCTGAGGTCCCCATTCAGGAAGAGTCCCTACCGTAGAAATCCACTCAAGCCCCAAATTAAAAAGCTATTGTTTTCCTCCCATGCCTGGGCAACCGTGCCCTGCATAATTTATCTTTCTTCTGAAGGAGTCCTCCATGCATTATTAATCTGGAAGGACTCCCTCTTCTCTGTCGCTAATCTCAGCCCATCCAATATTAATGATTATTTGCTTTACTGTCTTTAACGGGTGTCATGTTTCAAGGAACTGGGAGGCAACAGCCCTCCTTAGACATGGGTCCTTGGAAGGTGCCTGCCTGCCCAGCTCCAGGCAGGCTGCTTAGACTGCAAAGCACTACCTCCTTGGGGAGAGCCTGGTCCCAAGCCTGGACCGCCAAGGGCACCAGCACCCTGCCTTATCCATCTCTATCACCACGGACTCAGCCTTCAGTGACAGGCATCACTGAATTCATCTTAAACAGTGAATCTTTCTGGGTAGCTCCACCCACTTGCTTTTTAAATATTCCCCCTTCTCCAAGTTCTGACACCCAAAGATGTTTCCAGTCAGTGCCACCCAGAGGAAACGAGGCGTCTGAGATAAGAACCTCTGGTCTAACGGAGTCCTTGCTGCTCTTGGCTTTGTCTTTACGCACACTGAGGACAGGTCTCTCCCTGTGTGTGGACACTCTCAGCCTTGCTCCTCCTGTGAAGTTTTGACTCACTGTAGATAGAGCCTTCTCTTGGGATATAAAGAAAGCGAAGACCTGCAGCGAGGGGTGTGCCTCAGTTGGTAGAGCATTTGCCTGGCACCCGTACGGCCAGGATGCATATTCCATCCCCAACATAGCATAAACTGGGCATGGTGGCACACACCTGTAATTCCAGCATGTAGGAGACAAAGCCAGGAGGTTCAGAAGTTCAAGGTCGTCCTTGGTTACTTGGAGGCCAGAATGGTTGCTATGAGATCTTGTTTCAAAAAAAACAAAAATAGGATGGAGTGAAGGAATGAGGGGAGAGAGAGAAGGGGAGAAAGAGAGGGAAGGAGGGGGGAGGGAGAGAGAGAGACAGATGGGGGCTACAATTCCAATCTTAAGGCAGCTAAGTTGTAGGTATTGGGTGGGGGGTTGTCCCCTCTGTCCTGGCTTCAGATCTACTGTTAATCCCAAAGATGGGAAGAGAAAGACCCCCAACCCAAACCATCATGGGCAAATTAATTAAAGCAAGCAAGCAGTTAAAGCAAGCTTTTTTATTCATGTACAGGGGCTGCCTCCCCCTAAGGCAGGGTTGAGAGGTCAGCATTGGATGTGAGGAAGACAAGGCTTTTACAACTGGGGGGGGGGGGGGTAGGGAGTTTCCAAATGGGGGATTTGTCAGGCAAAATAGAGTTACAGGAGCAGAACATAAGCGTAGTAATTACTCCTAAGGACCTCCCCAAACAATGTTGCAGGGTGGGTGTAGCAAGGGAGTCATAGGGTCATAAAACCTTTAAAAACAGAGGGAGGGTTGCAGGTTGGTTATAAACAACTTTTTGAAACAAAGACATGATTGACATTCCTGGAAGGTGCAGTACAGAACCATTTGTAGTTAAGGTAATAGGTGGGGCACAGCCCAGTCCTTGAGAAACAGAGGTTTAATCATAACAGGAATGGGCCTAGTTTGTCTTTACTGTAAGATGGCCTTTAAGTCTAAGATGGAGGCAGGCTGCTTCTTTACTAGCTACTGAAGAAAATACCCTGATATATACCCCTCTCCTCTCTATGTCCGCCTCCCAATCTGTCTTATCACTTTTGATCAGCGCAGGAGCAACTTTCCAGCCCACCCATAACCTCTCCCTGCCCCCTCCCCTCTGGCTAGCTGCCAGAGAGAGGTTTTGGGTTGCCCTGGGAAGGAGCTGGGCTGGGGAGCTTTGTTTCCTCTTTGGGCTCTGTGAAAACACAAAAGAGCCCACCTTTCTTCATAGAGCATTCACCTTGAGGACAGTGTCTGGGTGTAAGGCCTCTTAAATGTTCCCTCCGAAATTGGATTGTCATAGATGAGTTCCAGTAGCCATGATGGCGGATTACCTTTGAAAGATTTGATTTAGCCAGCAGATGCCGTGGAGATAGAAATCTCATCAGGGCAAAAGAAAGGCAGAAAAATGCACTCTGTGAAGCTGCCACACACATTGTGCAGCTTCCTGCTCCTGTTAGCTAGTGATTAATCTGTGTCCGGGGAAGAGGAAGAAAATCAGGGCAACCAGACACAGAGGAGACGACCTGAGTATCGGTGATGCGGACTTTGGTCCCAGCCTCCCCCAGCACTGCCGAACAGCCAGGTGACCCAGGGGTAGGGAGGCCCTGGCAGGGGGCCATACAGGCAGAAGGATAGCCATGAGTTCAAAGCCAGCCTGGGCTTCATAGTCTCAAAAAACAAAAAATAAAAAGCCAAATCGTCTGCTGTCACTCCTCAGCATCTTTTCAGAGGGACATTTAGAGAATTCTAACAGATCATCAAATTAAGAAGCCAATGTCCTGTTTCTAGAAATAGAATTGTAGAGCTGGGGATATAGTTCACCTGGTGGAGTGTTGCCTAGAGTCTTGGTTACTGCTCTATTGCTGTAAAGAGATGGCCAAGGCAACTTATAACAGAAAGCATTTAATTGTAGTTTGCTTACAGTTTCAGAGGGTCAGTTCATGATCATCATGGCGGGAAGCCTGGTGGCAGGCAGGCAGGCAGGCAGGCAGGCATGGTGCTGGAACAGTGGCTGAGAGCTTACATCCCAATTCACAGGCAGCAGGCAGAGAGAGAGAGAGAGCAAGCGTGGGCCTGGCATGAGCTTTTGAAACCTTAAAGCCCACTCTCAGTGACACACTTCCTCCGACAAGACTACACCTCCTAATCCTTTCAGAACAGTTCCACAACTAGGGACCAAGCATTCAAATCTATGAGCCAATGGGGGCCATTCTCCTTCAGGCCACCACATCTAGCACATAACCAAGCCCTGGATTCCATCCCCAACACCCAATCAACTAGGTGTACTGACTGGAATCTCAGTACCTCAGAAGTGGAGGCAGGAGAATTAAAAGATGAATTTCAACTTCATAGCAAGTTAAAGGCTAGCCTGGGCTACATGAATCCAGTGTCCAATTAAAAAAAAAAGAAAAGAAAAAGAATAGAGACTATAAGGGTGTGAGAAAGAAAGGGATGGGTGGGAGAGACAGTTCGGCAGTTACAGCAAATGCTGTACTTGTAGAGGACCTGAGTTTGGATCCCAGTACCTGCACATTTCTCATATTTCAGATCATGACTTTAGTTTGGAGGGACTTTACGCTTTTGTTTTAGTTTGAGGATTTGTTTGTGTGGCTCATATTTTGTTTGTTATGGTTTTTATTTTAAGATCTATTTATTTATTTACTCTATGTGCATTGGTGTTTTACCTGTATGCATGTCTGTGTGAGGGTGTCAGATTCCCTGGAACTGGAATTACAGATAGTGTGAGTTGCCATGTGGGTGCTGGGAATTGAACCTGGGTCCTCTGGAAGAGCAGCCTGTGCTCTTAACCGCTGAGCCATCTCTCCAGTCCCTGTTGTGAGATTTTGTTTGGAGATTGTTTTGGGGGGTGGTGGTACTGAATTGAACCTAAGGCCTCAAACATACTTGGCAGGTACTGAATTATATCCTTAGCCCTAAAATATAAACTTTGTATATAATTTACATATTTTATTTAATCTTAAATCATTAGCTATTTGGAGAAACAATGAATACCTCGATTACATTCCTCCTCCTCCTTTTTTTTTTGAGACTGTGTCTCACTATGTAGCACTGGTTAGCCTATAATTCACTATGTAGACCAGGCTGGGCTTGAACTCACAAGGATCCACCTGTCTCTGCCTACCAAGTGCTAGGATTAATGATGTACACCACCACACCTGGCATCTAAGATTCCTTCTTAAGGATAGTCCTAACACATTTAACTAGCACCTTCTTGTCAGAGGTGACACGAAGCACAGGATAAACATGGCCAGACTTTGGTTCAAACCCCAGCTCCATCATTTACCCACTTATCTGTGTGACCTTGGGCAGGTCCCAGAACCTCTGGGTACCACCTGTAAAATGGAGGCTCACATTCCTACCTCACAGGTTGGTGGAAGATAAGAAATATATGTGTGAGGTGCCTGCTGCTTTCATAGCCTGGTCACATATTATTTATTATTATTCAAATTGCTTCCATTTTCCACTGTTATAAATAATGCTTCAGGGAACATCTCTGTGCATAAATCTTCCTCCATAGCCATGACTGTTTCCTTAGGATAGATTCTTAGAAATGGAATTACAAGACCAAGGCGTCTGCATATATTTAGTCCCCTGATACATAACCTCGGATCGTCTGGAAACCTTTACCAGCATTTGAAAAGCTCGTCCGTGTTTTGATAGAGAGAAGGTAATATCCAATTGTTGTTTTGACTGGATGATTAATGAGACTAAACATTTTCTGAAGTGATTATTAGCTACTGGTACTTATTATTCCAGAACTGTCTGCTCTGGTCCACCCCCTCATTTTCTACAAGAACACTGGGGCCTCCTAGAAGAGAGCCTGACTGGCTGCTCACAGTTAGTCTGTTCATTAATTCGTTCATTTAAGCATGCCATGAGGTCAGCACTTCCCCTGTGCCAGGAACCCCACTGGGCCCTGAGAGGTGACCAGACAGACAAGAACTCTTCCCCAGAGAGCTGGAACCTAGTAGATAGACAGAAAACAAACAAGTCAACAGACAGAGAAAACAGTTCAACACAGGGTTGTAGCTCAGCTGACAGAGTGCTTGCCTAGCATACATGAATGGGTTCAAATTCCAGCACAGCATAAAACCAGCTGTGGTAACGGTACCCAGCTGTTACCCTATCACTGGAAAGGTAGAGGCGGGAGGATCAGGGTTGGGGGCTGTTGAGTAAAGTTGCTTGCCATCGAGCTTGATGGTCTGAGTTTTATTCCTGGGACTTACATGGTAGAAGGAAAGCTGACTCCCACAAGTTGACCTCTGACTTTTACACGTGTGCCGTGGCATCCCCATGCCCATGCACTTACACACAAAATAAATAAATAATGTAAAATATAAAGCTCAGGATAGTCCTCAGCTATAGCGCAAGTTTAAGGCTGTATGAGGACCTGTCTCAAAAAGAAAGTAATTAATAATTAAATACAGTAAAAGCAATGTGCATTCCTATGGGTGCAAACTGGACAGTGAGCTGGGACGGGGAGCCAACACCGACCCCGGAACACCAAGCTCCTGTCCTTGTGGGACTTAAAGGAACAAAGACTAGCATTGGCCAGCCACTGCAGGGCTTGCTTCCCAGATCGAATCTGAGCCAATTCAATGGCAGAGAGGAGGTGATTGGAGCAGCTGGTTTCCACTTACCCCCTGCTGTGCTAGCCTGGGCTGGCCCAGAAGCAAATGCCGAGTGTGAACCATGTGGGCATGTAGTGAAGAACGTGCTTGGCTAGTCTGCAGGAAGCCCTGGGCTGGTCTCTAGAACCACACAAAAGAGAGACTTAAAAGGAGCCATGTTGGGGTGGAGAGTGAGGCGTAGACAGGAGGCGGAGGGATGGGAAGGGCTGTAGGTCTGACTCTCCCCCCCCCCCCCCCCCGGGGAGAGCTCAAAGGAAGGGGAGAGAATCGGCTCACAGCTGAATTCTGAGAAAGTGTGGCAAGCGAAGGAGTCTTGAGGTCACAGGAGCCCATCAGAGGCCTCTCAGGAGTGGCCCACCTTAGCGTCTGCTGAGACCATCCTAGGGAAAATGCCCCAGCATGTGGACTCAGCAGATGGTGTCATGAGTCAGTTACACCCCTGCAGAGATCAGGCACTCAGCAGGACACCCCATTACTATATTTGGGGGCTCTTGATCAGGAATGGATATTGGCTGCTGGACCAGACCATGATCAGTCAAAGTCAAAGCTGGCCCACTCCACGGTCACGCTGCCACCAATGGCTCTTTCTGTAGCCTTCACAGATAAAAGAGGGAGAGCATCAGGAGGCCTAAGTGGCAGTTCCTATATATATATATATATATATATATATATATATATATATATATATATATATATTCAGTTGGTAGAGTCTTTGTCCAGTATGCAGGAGGCCTGGGTTTGATTCCAGCATTGCGTAAATAGGGCATGGTAACACATACTTGTCATCTTAGCCCTTAGGAGGTAGAGGCAGGAGTACCAGAGATTCAGCATCACCTTCAGTTATATAGGGAGTTCAAAGGCAGCCTGGGCTCCATGAGTCCCTGTCTCAAAGAAAAAAGGGGGGAAAAGTGCATGTTTGAGAATCAGAAGGCCTGGATTCTAATCCTCCTTGCTGAATGACTTAGGCAAGTTACTTAACTATGAGCCTGGTATGGCCGTGACATCTTCTCATAAACAAGGCATGACTAGCATAACCACAGGGGTCCTTTGCTCTTACTGCAGTGGGAAGGCTAGCCTTGGGGAGGGCGAGGAAGGGACACAGTTGCAACCCTGACTGGGATGTCCTCTTACCCCTTCTTTCCTCTGCTCAGCTGCCACCCGGTCACTGGAGCGTGTACCTGCCAACCAGGCTGGTCGGGCCACTTCTGCAATGAGTCCTGCCCTGCCGGCTACTATGGCAACGGTTGCCAGCTGCCCTGCACCTGCCAGAATGGCGCTGACTGCCACAGCATCACTGGGGGCTGCACTTGTGCCCCAGGCTTCATGGTAAGTCAGGAGAGGCCTCTCATAGGCTCCCTGGTCCCCAGTGGGCCAGCTCCCCATACCTTTGGCAATCTGGAGTGTGACCCTCTGTCCAGGAATGAGGGATAGGACTGTCTCTGTGTCACCTTCAGACATAGAGTGTGTCTGAGAGCCCTTGAAGCTGTTCTCTGAGGTTTATAACTGCAAGGGTAACAGAGTCTGTCCACTGTCCTTGACCCTGAAACTGTCTTCCTCTCCCTCCAGCTCTTCCCTGTCCTCCTGTGCATACATGTTCCACTTATTTATTTGTTTGTTTGTTTGTTTATTTATTTTAAAACAAAGCCTCACTGTATAGCCCCAACTGGCCTGGAACTCACTATGTAGACTGAGCTGGCCTCAACGTCACAGAGATCCACCCACCTCTGCTTTCTGAGTGCTGGGATAACAGGCGTGCACTATGAGGCTGGGCAATGTTAATTCTGTGTGTGGGTAGGGGGTGTTGTGTGTACGGGGGCGTTGTGCAGAGGATTGAACCTACAGCCTCCCACACGTGAGGCCAGCGCACTCACTGCCTCTGAGCTCCAGCCCCATTCTTTCTTTTACTCATGTTTCTATGTTACTGTTTGGACCCCTTAATGTTCATTTCAGATGGCTGCCTTAGCAGAGCAGGAACTGATAGATGCCCAGTTTCCCCAGCCCTTCCCTTCCTGCAGAATATTAGGATTTTCCCATGTTCACAGCCAGTGTTGCAGTGAGCATCTTCTTTCATGCGGCTCTCCACCCTGCCGTCCCATTGAATTATTTCCTTCGGGTGAATTCCCAGGTCAGCAGGCACAATATATTCACGGCTCTTGATGGATGTTGCCAGATCACTTTCCCAAAGGGTTATATAAATCTATGCTGTCGCGGGTTGTATATGCATGTGCCTTGTTCAGAACAGTTTTGGCTTTTTTTTTTTCTTCCCGTCTTGCTAATTATATAGGTAGAGAATGGCTCCTAAATGTTGCTCTCATTTGCATGTCTGATTACTAGGTAGAGAACGTTCCCCCTACGTGTTTGTTCACTGTATTTCCTCATCAATCATGTTGGTCTTTACAAGGTTTGATTTGGGGGAAGTTGACACTGGGGATGGGATATGCTCAGCTGCTCTGAAGACCCCCATACTCAGGTGTCCCCAGAGGTAATGTTCCATTGTGCTTTGAGAAGTATTTGTGGAGTTGAAACCTGTGACCAGGTCACACACATTCTGGCTGTCCTACCTACAATCATGTGACCTTGGACCCGCTCTCTTGGGTTCTGTTTATCCTCTGTGAAGGGGCTCTCACCTTTCTAGGTTACTTATGGTACAGAGAGGGATGCCTGGAGCCACCATAGATAGCGGTCTTGGTAAATTACAGGTTCAGATCCAGCATGTCTGCGGTGTGGCTGAGGCTTTATATGTCTGCTGAGTTCCCACAGGTTGTGGGTGCTGCTGGTCAGTGGTTCTCACTATGTAGGAACCAGATGCATAGCAGGGTTTTTTCTTCCTTCCTTCCTAAAGTTATTTGTTTTGAAGATAGTCTTATGTATTACAGGTTTTCTGGATTGCTATGTAGTAGGGATAACCTTGAACTTTGGATCCTCCTGCCTCTGTCTCCTCAGTGCTAGGATGACAGGCATGGACTAACAAACTTGGTTTACGCAATGCTCTAGATCAAACTCGGGTCCCCATTCAGTTCATGACAGGCAAGCACTTTACTGTCTCAGCTACCTTCTCCAAGAACAAGCTTTTCAGCCTTGACTGCAAGGTCATTGGCCTTGGAGGTGCTGGTGAGCCTGGCCTGGTTGAGGGCCGGCTGGCTGGCATGGTATAAATCCACTGATTCCTAAGCTCTTGTGACCATCATGGCGGTGGATCTTTTGAGAGCAAGTGCTCCTGGTCTGCAGAGCTAGGCTAAGACAAAATGCCATCGAGCTCCAACATGCTTCTTCCCAGAACAGATAAATCTGGGTGGACATGGACTCTGGGGTCTTTAAAGGGAAAGAAGTCTGTTGTCTGTCTCTTCTACATAGTCTCTCTCTTACTTGCCTGTATTGGCAAGAATTTTGGTCCATTACTATCTAAAAGAATGGAAGCACTAGAGGCTGGAGAGATGGTTCAGTGGTTAAGAGCACTGGCTGCTCTTCCAGTGGAACTGGGTTCAATTCCCAGCACAACCATATGTAGCTCCGTTTGCAGGGGATTCCATTCCCTGCTCATGTCTCCGAGGACACCAGACACACACAGATATAAATGCAGGCACAGGACCCATACATATTAAAAATAATAATAATGGTAGCATTCTAGGTTTAGAGTCGGGCAAATAGTTATTTGGGATTAAAGCTATCCCATCATCAAGAGGTCAGGCAGAGAAGCAATTGTAGCAGGCTGCTAGGAGGGACATTCTGTCCCTGTCCTAGTCTGGCTATTAAGGAAGGTCTATGACTTTGACATGGCTTCTCCTCTCAGGTCCCAGGCCCTTCCTATACAAGTGTACACAGGGGAGGAAGAACCCACTGATTCTGTTTTTAGATAGAACCTCATGTAGCCTAGGCTGGATTTAAACCCACTGTGAAGCTGAAGCTGCCCTTGAACTCCTGATCTTCCTACCTCCACCCACTTAGTGCTAGAACTACAGGTACATATCACCATTGATGTAGTGCTGGGGATTAAACTCAGGGTTTCATGCATGCTAGGCAAGCACTCTACCAACTGAACTATGTCCTCAGCCCTGAAGCCACAGATTTCTGAGATTGTTTACTATGCAGACTTCATGGGCACATTTGGTGCACCTAATTGGGGGCTGGCTGAGAGTCATCATGGTCTGGTGATGTGCATTGTCATGGATCTGGTCGTTCTCTCCCTTCTCTGTTCCCCTGTTGCCCCCTGTTGTCTGACTAATCACTGCTACTCAGAAAAGAAAATTGAGGTTCCAGGAGGGCTAGGGAAGGGAGCATTTGTCTGTCCATGTGCTCACTGCCCCCAGCCAGGGACCCACTGAAAGCTAGGCTGCTACCTCCTATCTAGAATGTAAATGACTTCCTGTCTTTGAACTTTGCGGGGCTTGGTGATCAGATCATCAGAATCCTCTCACTGTTGAGTCCGGCCTACCTGGCGCTCTAAGCTAAAACAGATTGTAAGCACGCTGTCCTGGTGAGACTCCATGAATTCCCACTCCTGCTCGGCCTCATTATATACCTGGAGAGGCTTTCCCGGGGCCTGGTGGTGCTGGACAGGGGCTGCTGGAGGTGATTACAAAGCAGTCCTTGTTCTCAATGGCCTGACTCGTTCCCAGGAGTCCAGGATCCAGGGGGAGATGCCACTCCTCCCTTGCCCCAGCTTCTGAATGATGTGACTTTCTGCAATTAGCCAGCTTGGTAATATGGGGGATGGGGCCATCAATCAGCAGAGCAGACTGAGCCCAGTCTCCCCTGGAGCATCCCACAGTCGGTAATAATTAGCAGTGCCTTTGTGTGTTCGTTGATTTGTGACTACATACCTGCCTGTTTGCTGAAAGATTTCATGACACGAGGAATTAATAAAGAGCTAATTTTAAAAGCTCATTTCTGGGCATTGGAGATTCATCCTAAACTCGGTAACCTTGGCCATTCTACTCCACACCTTCCTGGGCCTCAGTTTCCCTCTCCATGTAAGATGGGAGGAGACTATCAGCCTTGCCTGCTGCTGTGTTTGCATAGCCAGGCTGGTAATGGATGCATGCTAGACAAGTGCTCTACCAACTGAGCTATACCCCCAGCTCCCTTCCAAGGGCCCTTTAGAAGGATGTGAGGGCAGCTTTATGAATGCTGACCCTATAAGGGCTGGGAAGCTCTTGGGCTGCATGTAAACATGAATGGTGCTGATGGGTTAGTATAGAACTGCCCTTGGGAGCTCAGGGACTTCATAGTCTCCACCCTATGAGGCCATGGGACAGAGGTCAGGAACAGGCTTGGGCTGATGCTAATGACTCTTAACGATTGTCCCTTCATTCCTAAGACCCTGATGTTGAGGATGCCAAGGACTTGGGGTGTGGCAAGGCTCATCAGACACCCAGCCAGCCATCAAGGATCTTGTCCGATCGTAATGATAGTCAGCCTAGCGGAGAGCACTCACTGTGTTCCTGCTGCATGCATCATCTGCTTTATGTCTCATGAGAGCCCTGCAGACATATACTTCCACTTTCCTCGGCTTGCAAATGATCTGGAATTTAAACAGGGAAAGAAACTTGGCCAGGATTAGAAAGCCAGAAGTGAAGTGGCAGGAGCTACTACATGCTCGAATGGTAATGAGTTTGGGTAGATGAGACACTCCAGAACAACACAGACCAGAGTTCAAATTCCAGGTTTCCGCTACTGCCTCTGCCTATGGCGAGTCTTGTATCCTGCTTAAGCCTGACTGTCCTCATCTGTGACAAGGGACTTTGTGGTGAGAGTAGGGAGCTTCCTACATAAGTTTACAGATCAGGGCCTGAACCACAATAGGTACCTGCTCAGATGCCAAGCTATGAGGGTTGAGAGAGTAGATGCTGTTTTTCTCAAATCCAGCACATGTGTGATACCTAGAGGGTATCGGGGTGAGCTGTACCCAGGCATCCCAGGTGAGGCAGATTCATAAGCATACATCTGCTAATCTAGGCAGGCCTACATCAGCACCTGTGGGCCATTCTGACTTGTCCCTCAGGAGGTCCTGTGAAATGCCACTGTCGTCATGTGGAGAGACAGGAATAAGACTGTGGGTAGAAGAGAGGGTCGTTTTCTGTGTTAGCTTAGCCTTGGCAAAAGGATCACTCAGAGCATCCATTGGGGAGGGGCATGAGGCCTTCCTGCTGCGGGAAAAACAGTTACTGGCCTAGAAGGCAAGAACCAAGTTATATTTTGGGTTCTGCTCATGTTTTAGGTTCTATTTCTCCTTTGAAAAAACATGGGAATGAAATTCTCTGCCCAAAGGAAACTCAGGGGATCAGGAGTGCTTCAGATTGGGTTAGACAGGGTTTCAGCACCTCGGACAGTGCCATGCATCTCCACTAGCTCCTCTACCAGACAAAAACAGCTCCAGCCTGGGGAGAATGTCATGTTAAAGTCCTGGGGTACCTGCAGCCCTGTCCTGGCAGTGTCTCTGAGAGGAGGGGAGGAGCTTTCTTCCCCAGTACCCTGGCTAGAGAAATAGCTCAACTGTAGGTGAGGGGGCAGGCCATGAGGAACCATTCACCCTTCTGCAGGCCGGGTGCATTTTAAGCCTTCTCTGTGACTCTTCATTGCCACCAAAGGAAATCTACACCGCTGCCTTCTGTCACTCTGCAGTCTCATTTCATCCGCTACGTGACCACACATGACTCGCTCTGCCCAAACCTGTCTCTTTTCCTTCTTCCTTGATGCACCCTGTCTTTATTGCATCTATGAACATCCTGTCCAGTTTTCCAGATGGCCTCTTCATGAAACTTTCCATGGACGCTCCTCTCGGGAGGATTCACACTCACACCCCTTCTATGTTCAAAGCCCATGGCTCCCGCTCAGGCTGCCTCCCTGAGGACAAGGGCCTGTCTCCCCTAACCTCATAGCTCCTAACCACCACCAACCATGCCTGCCACATGAACCGTTTGCTTGGCGAAGTCTATTTAATGAATGGAATCCTTGGGAATAGCAGGACCATTAATGTAGAAGTTTCCAGACTGACGTCTATAGAAAGGGGGATTTGGGTCGCTTGCTGGTGAGGTTGGGACTTGAATCTTCCCCCACCCCCATGAGCCTCTCTGAGGTTTGTTTATTTTTATTACATGTATTTATTTATTTTGTGGGATGCATGCAGATGTATCTTGCAAGAATCAGTTCTCTCCTTCTACCATATGGGTTCCAGGTATTGAACTCAGGTTATCAGATGTGGTAGCAACCACCCTTATACCCTTACTGCCTGAACTATCTAGTCAAATCCCTTTCTCAGGTTTAAAGAGGAAGCAGAAGGCGTTATCCTGCAGCACCACCTCTGAGTTCCTGGCGCAAAGGTGTACCTTAGACAACTCACCTTACACAGTGTAGAGGTTACAGAGACTTGGAACCAGACACCCTGCCTTTAGATTCCAGCATCACTGCTTTTTATAGCTGTGTGACCTCAGACAGGATACCATCTCTCTGTGCCTGTTTTATGATACGTGAAAAGGAAATGACCATAAATCCTGATGATTAGTATGCTGATCAAGCTAATTGGCGTATGCAAAGAGTGTATTAGTCATCTCTCAACAAGTGTCAGCCCTAACAGCCATGCTTAAAAGGTTGACGCCGCTGATGCCCACCTGAAGAGGCCTGAGAGCCTGTCTGAGATGCAGATGCAGATGGGATGAGAAGAAGGGAACCCTTAACTGCAGCTTCCTCCAGGGTGGAAGCTGTAGGGCAGCTATATCCTCAGAAAGGACAATATGCTTTCTCAGCACAGAGGGAAACGCGTCTGATTTCACAGCCGTGCGCATGTCTCTGCTGCCCACCCCACCTCTCTTTTATTAAGGCACTGCCTGATGGAGCTTCCTGCACACTTGGGTCTAGAACTAATTGCTGTTCCGACAGTGCCTGCGGGGAGCAGGCTGGAAGGTCACAGCCGGGCTGCAATGCCTTGATTTCCCAGTCCCTTCCTGCAGCCTCCTCCCTGCATGGAGCCTTCGGGGGCCAGCAGATAAGGGGTCTTTCTGACCATTCCTCAGGCTGATGCCTTCTTTTAGTTCTGGTTATAATGGGGACCAAAAGCTCAGCAGGCAGGGCAGAAGGGCCCAGTGTCCCCTCCCGCAGGACTCGGGGCCCATATTTCTCCCTAGGATGACAGCATTTCTATTACCTTAAAGGGCTCATCTATTCATGCTGCAATTTTTTGAAGCCCTGTCTGCCATTATTGAGCCCTGCATGCTGGCGAGGGGAGCGGGCACTCCATCACCCAAATGAACCAACTCCTTCCCACATTTTTCTCAGCTTTCTCCTCTCTGTCCATAGGTCATATGCAAAGCTCAGCTGCTTGGGCTAGGGAAGGCAGGAGGGGGCGAGAGTTACAGATCAGTGGGGCAGCAATTGAATTTTCTCCACACAAGGTTTCTGGGTGTCCTTTCAAGACATCCCTCTTCGGCTTCCCTCAGCAGGCTGGATGCATAGAGCCTTCTGTGTGGCTCCTGAGCTGGAACTTTGGTGTGAGGGCAGGTGTGGCCAGCAGAGAGTACAGGATGGTAATGACAGCCGGGTGACACACACACAGCACACCTGTTCGTTTCCTGTTTTAATTAATTGTTTCATTGCTCATCAGACCCTGTTCCATCAACTCTAATCCTAAGAGCAGAAAAGCAGCTTCTCATTCCCTGCCCTGCCCCCATCACGGACTACTGTCTCGATTATTGTCATAAAAGATTTTTCCTGATGCAGTACTAGGCATACAAATTCACCCTCTAGCTGCCATGGCTGTGTGAGCAAGACTGTGCAAAGCTTTTAAAATTACCAAAAATATGAACACACACACACACACACACACACACACACACACACACACACACAGCAATTCTCAAACTCTAGGACTGCTGCCACCTGCTATGTGGCCTTAGTAGAGTTACTTGAGTGTCTCTAGGCTCGGATTTTTTCTTTTTTATTTATCATTATTCTTGGAGGGGGGCATGTGCATACCACAGTGTGTGTGTGTGTGTGTGTGTGTGTGTGTGTGTGTGTGTGTGTGTGTAGGATAACTTTCAGGAGATGGTTCTCTCCTTCCACTGAGGGTTCCCGGTCACAGGGTTGCATGGCAAGCGTCTGTACCATTTGCTGGCTTTTTTTAAATTCAATTTTTCATCTATGAGATGGGGCTGAGCACACAGCTCAGTCGGTAAAGTACTTACTTACCTACCATGCACAAAGCCCTGGGTTCGATTCCTAGCACCACACACACCTGGCAAGGCGACACATGCTTGTAATCTCAGCACTTAGAAGGTGAAGGCAGGAGGATCAGAAGTTCAGTCATCCTCAGCCACATAGAAAGTTCAAAGTTAGGCTGGGCTATAAACAATAACAATCCATATGTAACACAGGGAACATTGCTATTCTGTTCTAACGTGATTCTTAGGACTGGATAGTATAAAATGTATGCAGTGCTTAGAACAAAACCTGGCATGTAGTAGATGTTCAATGAATGCTTGTTAAAATGCATCATGGGACTCTGCAGGGTTTAAGTAAAAGGGCCTGAACACAGGCAAGGACTTGTGATCAGATGGGTTTGTGCTGGAAGCCCTGTCTGTCCCTCAGCATCTGCAGCCATGTGCTCAGCCTTAGAGCCCCAGATTCCTCTCTGAACAATGGGTTAAGAAGGACAGCCATGCAGGCACAAGGACACAGAGTGAGTGGCAGCCCAGAGCTTGTCGAGGGGATCTGGGAATTCTCTCTCAAGAGCAGAGCCAGAAGGACAGGCTGCACTTCTACAGTTACCCCCACCTCCATTCTGTGGGGGAAGAAACTGAGGTCAGAGAGGGAGAGGGACTCGACTCTGGTCACATTGCGAAACGCGGCAGAGCTAGGGTGGAGCGGAGGTGAGAACTCCAGCCAATGCTCTTGCCTCTTTCACCTGCCTGTCTCGAGCTTGTTTTCCCCTGGGCAGGAGGGATAGTGGTGAAGACACCGGGTGGTGTGTACAAGGAAGTTAAATCATGTTGGCAATTAATCCACAGAGCAAAGGAGGGAGAATTGGCTTTGTGTCACCGAGGCTCAGGCTAGCTTCCCCCTCTGGGACTCTGTGGTTTGCGGCCTCATTAGGGGAAACTGCTGAGTCTTCTCTTCCTATTCCACACCACCCTTTTCCTGTGGAGCTCCAGCTGCCCTTCTCGGTGCCCTCATCACTCCAGTGGTGGCCCGGTGCTGGCTCTGCAGGCAGCTAGAGGTGTCAGGGTAGGTCCCAGGCACGCATGCTTCCAACATACCCAAATTTCTTTTTGCCTAAGTCACTTTGTATAGATGAGACTCTTGCTGGCCAGGATCCAAGACCTGGGTCTGAGCCTCAGATTCTTGAGGGTGGACAGTCTGAAATGCATGACTGGGGTGAGGAGGGGCGTGCACCATGAGTGCCGAGCACAGCCAACCCAGTACTGTATTCCTCTCACTCGACACAAACCTTCAGATGGGGGTTGCGAGGACCCCCACCTTGCAGAAGAGACTGATGTTCAGGGAGGCAAAGTGACCTTCCCCAGTACATGGTAGCTGAGTTTGACACTGTTTGAACCCAGAACCTGCTTTAGCCTTGAGTCCACAGTGTCTGAAGAAGAGAGGGCTGTAATGAAGAGTTCTGATTGGCTAGAGACCTTCCTAAGCCATTAACAGGGAGAAGGACAAGGGACAGCTTGATGTCTCAGTTGGAGCGAAGTGGCCTCCCACCTCTTTCTTCCTCGGGAGGTAGGGCAGGTGCCACTGAATCTCCCAGATGGGAAAACCGACTTGCAGAGTACACCTGTCCAAGACCACATAACTGTGGGTACATGGAGGGTGAGGGGCTAGGACCCTGGGCTCGGGGCTCCACAGCCAGGCTCCCCTCCAGCCAGTGCCAAGCACAGGACCAGCCCAGAGTCTAGTTGGGCTCCAGCCCCGGTTCTGTGCCCATCCACTATTAGATTTGGCTCAAGTCACTTCATTCTTCTGTGTCTTACCTTCATCTCCTACAAATCTTGAGGCTGGTGTGATGCTCAGAGGTGACAGTGATTAGGAAGGATGGGGACGCACAGGGAAGGAGGAGGAACACAGGGTGCTGGCTGAACCCACCGGGTCTGTGGTATGTGACACAGAAGAACCAGTTGTGACTGCGGACTCCCATCTCCAGCCCCAACCCAACCCCACAGCCCTGCCCCAAGCCTTCTCTCCAGTAATCCCATTTCTTCTCACTAGTAATCCCATTTGTAAGAGGAATGATACACCGCAGGAGGGGAAGAGGTTCCTGCCAGAGGTTTGGTTATGCCTGGAAAATGAGAGATGTTACAGAAAAAGGCAATGAATAAATAAGAAAATGGAGGGTGCAACAACCTGGTTCGGGAGGAGGTACACTGGAGTCCAAGCACTCAAGAGGCTGAGGCAGGAGGATTGCAGGAAGGTTCAAGGCCAGCCTGGGATACAAAGTGAGACCCTATTTGGTAAAACAAAGTTCTAAGGGAGGGGGGTGTAATTCCCTGAACCCAGCCCAGGAAAGGTATCCGGGGGCCTCCCAGACCATCAGGCCCTGGGACACAGGTGAGCAGGGGTGTGGGAAAAGTGAGGGACAGTGTGAGCTCAAGTGTCCGGGCCCTAAGGCCTGGGCGGGGACCTGAGCTTAATGCTCAGGCAAAAAAGAGCCACAGCAGCCTAGAGCAGGGGTATGGCAACATGGAGCTGACCTTGACCTCATTCCTACAGGCAAGGAGGTAATGACAGTGTAGCCCCAGCATACAGTGGGTGCTGGATAAGTGTCACATGCAGTAGGCACTCAATCGATGCTGGGCCCATTGCCCTCCACCTGTCTTCAGCTGGACAGAGTAGACTATGCCCCTCTCTGCTGGGTGGCTGAGGCAGGGTCCTCTTTGAGCCCCCTTCGCTCATGACCATGGGGTTGGTGGGCAGTGAGGCAAGTAGTCTGCAAACTTGAGGCAGTGTAGGGAAACTCGGCCCTTTCCTTGCATCCACACGGGTGAGTGCGTCGTAGGGACCCAAGGAGAATGAGACCGGACACTGGGCAAATCAGGCACCGCTGGGCTGGAGACTGAGGTGCAGCCATCCTCCTCACGGCCTTCCATACTGAACGCTCCCAGCCCTTGTCGCCGGTGTTCCCATCACCCTCTGCAGACAGAGAAACAGCTTGGACAGGTCCCACCAGGCTCAGAAGTATCTTTCTCCACCCTAGCCTCCTTGGGCTTGATGCCCAGACCTGCACCCCAGCTCCCTCACAGATCAGCACCTCTCTGTGTTTGTGGCCTGAAACCACACCCAGATCCCTACAACAGGTCAAGCCCAGACACCTGACATATGACATATGACAGCTTAGCGCATAGTCCCAGCACCTGCAGAGAACACAGTTCACGGGCCACATACCAGTTGTTCCCACTTCTGCATGAACCAGGACCCTGAAACAGTAGGCTTAGATTGTATCCCTAGCTTTCTCCCAACCTCAGATGATATATATGCTTATCTGAGGCATGGAGTGCATACAGCACATGTGTATTAGTCCTGTATGAGTCCAATAACTGACAGTTATTGGCAGTATAAATGCACTGACACACACACACACACTTTTACTAAAAACAGTCCTCAGAGTATCTGCAAGGAGAGGAATAGCCAGCCATGCCCCTCCCATGCTAGCCTCTCTTCATCCCTGCTTCCTTCACAGTCCACCCACACCCATTCTCAGTACCTAGAAAGGTCTCCCAATACCCAGTAGGGCCATTCTCAGACATTTAGAGACAAGTCTTTTTGCTATCTAAAAATGCCAAAGGTGTGTTGTTGTTTTTGTTTGAGACAGGGTCTCAAGTAGTCCAGGCTGGCTTTGAACTCATTATGTAGCTAAGGATAACTTGGAAGTCCCGATTCTCTTGTCTCTACCTGCCACATGCTGGGATTACAGGTACGTGCCACCATGCTCAGTTTAGGTGGTACTGGTACTGGGTATATGTTATGCATGCTAGGCAAGCACTCTACCAACTGGACTACATGCCTTGCTCTGAAATGCCAGTGTTTGAGATAAACCACTAATGATAAAAGCTTGGAGGATGGTTATGGCTGCTTACAATCAGTGTTTGCCCAGGAAGACTCAGGCCCAGCCTTGCAGGGAAGCCTCCCTCTGGCCCAGATGACCTGCAATTGATGCTGAAATGGACCTTCTGTAGCTAGAAGCAGCCCCCGCCCCTCAGGTGGTAAGCACAGGACAAGAGCCCAGGACAGGGCTCAGCCAGGGAGCAGGGAGAGGGAGAAGCCAGGAATGCGGAGCAAGCTACTGCATAAAGCCCTCCCACTCAAGCAAGGGCCAGGGAGGTGGGATAGAGATGCTGAAGGCACCCCGAGTCAGCAGCACCATCAGCACCAGTAACCATTAGCACGGGAGCACTCCCTGCTCTTGTGTCTGACACATACCAGTGGTTTAGAAAGTATTTTCTGGCTGAGACTATACCTCAGTTGACAGAACGCTTGCCTAGCATGCATAAAGCCCTCAGTTCCATCCCCAGCACCACAGAAACTGAAGGCAGGAGAGTCAGAAATTCAAGGCTAGCCTGAACTACAGAGAGAGTTGGAAGACAGCCTGGACTACAGGAGACACTGACTTAACCCGCCCCCCACCAATATCTTAAATGTCTGTATTAAGTCAGTGTATACGAACTGACCACAGGCTTCAGCTGAGGCACTGGGCTGGAGTGAGGTTAGCAGGACCAAGCGATTCTACTCAGCCTTCACCCTCACGTTCCTACTAGCTAGTGAGAGATCACTGGAGTTCTAAATGATAATTCCATTGCCACTGTAGTGAGTGCCACAGGAAAGGGGCCTTGTCTGCAAGGGAGAAGGAGCAGCGGATTAAAGGACATGGGAGCTGAAAGGGACTGTAGGTCAAGTCTGTCCCGACGGTCAGCAGGACCCAGGACTCAGCTGAATGGGTGGGCTGAATGGACGGATGGTGGATGAGGCCAAGCGCTTTGGCTTCACTGCAACCCATGAACCCTGCCTGAAAGTCCAGGGTCTGTCTGGAATTATCTCATCTCCTCCTCCAGCAAAAATTCACGTGGATAAATGCCAGGTAGGCATGACAGCCCTCCTGTGATTCCGTCCCCAGAGGAAGCTGGCTAGCAAAAAAGACCAGCTGTATCTGTGAGCTCCGGGTTTGAGAGAGACCCTGTCTCTGTGCATAATGTGGAAGAGTGATAGGAGATGATTCCTGACAACCTCTGGCTTCCACATGGCTGTGCACATACATGCATGCACCACACACATGCATGCAAAAGACATGCGTGCACACATATACATCACACACACACATGAAAAATGGAAAAAGAAAAAGTCCATGTGGGCCAGGGCAGTTTCTCTGGTTGCTGTTTCCTGGGGCCCCTCTGCTGAGCTCTGATAGGCAAGTGGGTGTACAAGCCTCCTTAGCCTGCTTGTAAAGAATCCAGTCCCATCCCATTTATACTGCCTCCCACCCACTGAGTGTATTTAAGGGGACCCAGAGATGAACTTTCACAATTTCCTCCTTCATATTAGGGAGGAGCAAACCCCTTCCATCCTCTCTCTCCTTCGATGCCCAAAAACACTCATTAACCTCTTGACCATTTCGAGGAGAAGGGATTTTGGGCATAAGAGGCCCAGCTGTTGATTAATTTTCCCAAAAAGAGCCAAACTACAAAGCAGCATATTGCGAGGGAGAGAAAAGTCAATCAGCAGCATTTGAATCACATTTCATAGAACATAAGTCATTAGGCACCAGGGTTAGCACCAACACTGCTCGGCTGACTCGTACAGGGAGGGAGGCAGAAGCAGAGGCTTCGTTCTTTCGGGGGCAGCAATGAGGTTTCCACGCCACCAGCAGCTCTCTTAGATGGGGTTCAGGATGTTAAGAGTCCATTCTGCATCTCTAATAATGCAGAGAGAGGAGGAAGGAGAGGAGGAAGGAGAGGAGGAAGTCCACAGCCTCCTTTCACAGCAGAATGAAGAGGCCTGGTGGAGTCCTGGTGAGCAGCCCGCTGTGGGAGCCAGGGACAAGATCCTGTAGGTTAGAGGCTTCTCCTTCCCGGAAGTGCTTGTGCGTTAAAGAGACAGAACAGCAAAACACATGGGCACCAGTGTTCTGGGTCAAGACATGGGCACATCCTTTGATGCCCTATGGTGGTAAATGCACTGTGTAAACAGTCACCTAGCAGGGGCAGCCTTGTACTGTCACCCACAGAGACGTGAGTGAGGAGTTCTCCCAGAGACCTCCACTCCAGGGAGCTTGAGATTCTTGACCATAGCAGAGAATTTCAGGGCCAGTCAGTGTTAGGTGGGGATGGAACTTATTTTTTGAAAGAGATTTAGTGTAGATTAAGCATGTACACAAAAGGGGAGTGAGACAAAGGACCATTATGGAGTAGTCAGGGTCAGAGTGTGGGCCCCCATAGTTCAAGTAGCTAGTCCCTGTCACCTATCCTCAATGGGCCAATTAAACAGATGTTAATGAAAATCAGAAAAGGAGGTGTAATCATTGGGGTCATATGGCCAAAAGAAGCCCAGTGACACCCTGTTCTCACCACCTTGTCTATCCTGGGGTTTTGACATGAGGTTCACATTAGACAGCTAGAGGCATACATAACTAAGCAGTCGTGGTCAAGGTATGGGGTCCCCCATCATCGTCTGGGCTCCAGCCTCTCCCACAGGCAGTTGCACCGTCAGAGCTGTGTGAGATTTCCTCTTGGGAGACAAGGAGACCAGGCCTCAGCCTTTCCCTTCTCTCAGCATGAGATTCCTGGGGAAATTCCAATTGCCCATTAACAAAATTCCATCAACACACAGTCTGATGGCCAAAGGGAGGACACGCGTGTCTCTTTAAAATACCATCATTCCTGCCAGGATGGCTACAAGACCCAAGAGGACAGTGCACACTCACGTGTGGGGCCACAGTTCTCGGAAAGTGTTCTGTAATTCATTTTTATTCATTATTGCTGTTGTGTATGTAGGCGTGCAGTTGCACACATATCGCAGCGCATGTGTGGAGGTCAGAGGACAACTCTGTAGAGTCGCTTCTCTCCTTGCACACTCACATGGGGTCCAGGATCAAACTCAGCTGGGTTTGCATAGTGAGAGCTTTTAGCTGCTCAGACATCCCCTGGGTGTGGGTTTCTTAAGAGGAAGCTCCCCTCAGCATCTTTTAGTCATATATATGGTTTGGGTGACTTCTGAAGTGCCATTGTTCAAAAGGTCTCGAGACATTGGAGATTGGTGGTGGTGGTGGTGGTGGTGGTGGTGGTGGTGGTGGTGGTGGTGGTGGTGGTGGTGGTTAGTTGGGTTTTGTTCTTCAATGGACGAGACCATAGAGTTCTCCTAAAGAGTGCTAGACAGGATGCAGGCCAATAATACAAAAACACGGGCCAAAGGATGGAAGGAGCTGGTATTATACTAGGTCACAAGGATGTTAAGACATGCTTTCACCATAAATGAGGTGGTCTCGCTTGTGAGATTTAGAAAGTTTCAGTGTTTGTCAGTCTGCTTTGGAGAACTGCATGGTTATTTCTAACTCGCTATATATTACAGAAGACAAATTTTGTATGGCCAGCAGGAAAGTAGAGGTGACGAAAACATGGGTCTCTTCTGTCATTCTCTTGGGCTTTCTTTCTCCTACTTATTCAAAGGATAATTAATTAGGTGTTGATGGATACAGTCCATCACGGTGGGAAAGGCACGGCAGCCAGAGCGTGAGGCTGGCTTGGCAGTCAGGAAGCAGATGGACCACACTGTGTCCACAACAGGGACATGACAGGCTTCCAGCTCAAAGATCCTGCTGCAGCCCTCAAGTGTGGCTTATACCATGGGAGCATCCTTATTTGAAATGTCCGTGTAGAAGGAAGGGTATGCAGGTGCGTGTAAAGGAGACTGTACAATGCCTGTGTGGAGGGAAAACTATAAAATGTCCGTGTAGAAGGAAGACTCTGTGTAGGGCATCTTCACAGCAAGTTTTGTAACTTGTGATGGACCTCTTGACTCTCAGCTGGTGAGAAACTTCAAACAGACTGAGATGAGGTGCCCCATCCTTCTTCACGGGCCCTTACTGTTTCCTCCTTCCTCCTTTCTTCCTTTTAAGAGCTTGCTGTATAGGCCAGACTGGCGTCAAATCTGCAATTGTTCTTCAGTGAAGGAGGCCAGAGATTTTTTTTTTTTTCCTGAGGAGTCCTGGTCAGGATTAAAGGCTGATAATATAAAAACATAGGCAGAGGCTGGGCCCCAGATCATTCTGTGACCCTGGAGCTCTCCATTGGCCCCACAGCAAACATTCATAGAATTGCGGGCCTGAGCAAGAAGCATGGGGACAGAGCCCAGGCTGTCTGGTTCTGCCCACAGTGGAAGCCAGTGTGTACCCACAGTCCGCCTGGGTCAATATACATGTATCCAGGGTCATGTCTTGGCAGAGTTCCAAACACTGACGGTTTAGTCTAGCCTTGAATATAATCAAACTGATTCTTCAAAGTAGAAAAACAGATCCACCAGAGGCAAATAACACAGAAGTAAACTGCTACACAAGCTCATGGAGACACAGCACCAACTGCCTCGCTTTAGACACAACCCATATTAGCAAGATTAAGGCTTGTTAGTGACTCTTGCTAGCTAAGGCAGTATCAGTTGACCCAGGCCAGGGACTACCCTACATAGCCTCACCAAAAAGGCTAACCATTGGCTTACAGCAAATGCCTGTCACCAGAGGCTGCCAATCAACTGCAGAACCACCTGACCCTCAGCTCATAGACTGGAGCCTAGGGAACCAGAAGCCAACTGGAGGGGAACTTGCACTCGGGCTTGCTGAACTGTGAAGGTCAGGAAACTGAACTTACTAACAGTGGTAGATGGCGAGGCATGCTGAAAGCCAGTGGACAGCCAGAGCAGAATTACACACGGCACCATGGCCTCCTACGCTGTCTTTTTCTTTCCTTTCTCCTAGTACTGAGGATTGAACTGGAGACCCTGTGCATGCCATACAAGCTCTCTAACACACACACACACACACACACACACACACACACACACACACACACACACACACACCTACCCATCTTTTTTACTTTTTGCTTTGAGACAGGGTCTTACTAAGTTGTCCAGGTTGGCCTTGATTTTATCATCTTCCCACCTCAGCCTCCTGAATAGCTGGGATTACAGGCTTGTGTCACCAGGCCCAGATTCTACACCCCTCCCCCTTTTTTTCTCTCTCAGGAACAAGTGAAAGTATTTGGAACATCGCTTGGCATAGGGTGGCCTTGCAGAAACTGGTCCTCCCAGCCCCTAAGACTGTGTACTTGGTGTATGCTAGTTAAAGAGCTGAGAAGGGGGAATGAGCGGCAAGCTCATGTGGCTGAGTTGGTGAGAAATGGATCTGTCCTTCCCCACTTCCTTCTGCTTAAATCCTGAGGGGCTTGTCATTGTCTTTTTTTTTATTATTATTATTTTTCTGTGTCTGGGTGTTTGCCTAAAATGTCTGTGTGCCTGGTGCCCACTGAGACCAGATCAGGTGTCAGATTCCCTGGAACTGAAGTTACAGGTGGTTGTCAGCTGCCATGTGGGTGCTGAGAACCAAACATGGGTCCTCTGGAAGAGCAGCAGCCAGTGCTCTTAACCTGGAACCATCTCTTCAGGCTCTTGTCATATTCTTTTCAGAAGATGTTATATCTTTCCACAAATAGCAAGGTTTATCTAAGGCTTACTTATTTTATTTATTTTGTGGAACTGGGGGAGGGGATCAAATTTGCCTTACACATGCTAGGCAAATGTTCTGCCACTGAGCCATATCCCCATCGCTCATTATTATTTTTAATTAAAGGTTTTAAAAATTATTTTATTGCCAGGCACATGCCTTTAATCCCAGCACTTGGGAGGCAGAGGCAGGCAGATCTCTGAATTCGAGACCAGTCTGATCTACAGAGTGAGTTCCAGGATAGACAGGGCTGCTAAGAAAAGACTGCTCAGACATGGGTTTAAGCCAATAGAAAGCCTTTATTAGCCAGCCAACAACTACACTGAGTATTTGTGATCCCAGGGTAGCACCAGGCCTTTCTCAGGGTGAGCTTTTAATCACAAAAACCATGTTCTGGGTTGACATACTTCAGTTAGCAAGAGCAGTTAGCCAGAGCAAAACCAAGATACCAAAAATCAAGGTTAGTACATTCAGAGACTTCCCCAGAACTACGGACTGTGATGGATCAGGCCTTTGTTTTAGTTTTGGCAGGTGGTGGTGTCTGTGTGCTGAGTTTTACAGCCTGAACGGCACTTCCATCATGGAGTCAGTCGTGCTAAGGTGTGGGGGCTGTTACAGATATAGAGACAGTGTCTCATGTGGCCCAGGCTGGCCTTGAACTCACTATGTAGTTAAGGATGACCTTGAACTTCTGATCCTCCTGCCTCCATCTCCCTGGGATTCCAGGTGTGCACCACTGTGCCCACTTTACGCAGTGTTGGGGACAGAACCCTGGGCCTAATGAATGCCAGGTAAACACTCTTACCAAACGAGCTGTACCTCCAACTGTCTTCAGGCCCCTGGAATACCCCCAGCCTGGGCCACTCTGCTGTTTGCCCACATCCAGCTGCATCCTGGGCAGCCTTCATTGCCCCCAAGACTCAGAGGTCCTCACTCCCAGCCTCTGCCCTGTACCTTGATCTTTCACCTCGCCCACCCCAGGAGCTACTGCCAGTACCCTGTGCTGTACCACCCACACCCACCCCTAAGGCTGAGGTACCACCCACACCCACCCCTAAGGCTGAGGTACCACCCACACCCACCCCTAAGGCTGAGGTACCACCCACATCCACCCCACCCCCACCAGGCTGAGGCACCACCCACATCCACCCCCGAGGCTGTGGCCCTCATTCTAGCCCGGAGCTAGAAATCAGTGGCCCTCTGCTGAGCCCCGTTTTAGAACTTGGCTTTAAAGACAGCCCGCTCTCCTGGGAGTCACGCCATCCTTGGTCAGCAGATAGCTCATGACTGGCAAAGATCCCTCCTCCCAGGTAACTCTGGGCACTTTCATCCTGAGCTTCCTGACAGCTAAGGGAGGCCATCCTTGCAGCGGCCTCTCTGGTTACCTTCTGCTTGCCTGGTCATCTTTCCTGACCCCACGTTAGGGTTGTCTGAGATCAGTATCCTCACGTCCCAAAAGGGCCCCCAGAGAGGCTGGTTCACAGCACCCAGTGACATGGTCAAGGAGCCAGCCTGGGAGCAGAGACCCCTGAGCTCCATGACCTGGACCATTACATAGCTTTCTCATGTAACTGCCTTTGCTGGGTCGTGGGAAGACTAGGAAGCCAGAGTTTGTGTCTCTGAGGTGTGGTGAGAATAAAAGGAGACCGTGTGTGATCCCGAGAGAGCACTCAGAAGCTACGTCAGCGCCATCTGACTTCTCTGAGAGACCAGCAAACGGGGATCAGCTGCCTCTCTGTGCACCATGCTGGTGAGAATTAAAACAGATTGAAATCTCACTCGGCTCTGGCCTGTAATCTCCGCAAGCTGCAGGTGGAGGCAGAAGGATCAAAGGATCCTCAGCTATACAGAGTCTGATCCTGTCACCCCCACCCTTCTGACTCCCAACCCCCTTACTCGCTCACAGTTCAACTGATAGGAGGTACCAGGTTACAAGCTGTGTTGCTGAGACCTAACGCAGACTCCTGGGGTCACATTTCCAGGGATTTTGCCCACCCTAGGGCTCTGGTGTGGAGGCTGGGACCCTCCCACAACGGGAGAGAATCGCTTCAGCTGCCAGGAATCCCCACCTGTGTGTTGGCCTCAAGCAGCACCAGCTTCTCTGCAGTTCAAGCACCTGCCTCCAACTAAAATCATAGGGCCAGCAGCACCTCCTGGAGGCTCTAGAGGAGGATCAGTTTCCTGCTTGTTCATTTCCGGTTGCTGGCCGGATCTGGTCCTATGACTGTCCATCAGGGTCTCCATTCTCTTGCTGGCTGTATAAAGCTCAACCTAGAGGCCACCATCTTCGCTGTTTGTGGGAGGATTTAGGGTATGTGTCTCTCTAATCACTTGATTTGAGGATTCTGATAATAGGCCCACCTCCATGATCCAAGCACCTTAGCGTCTCTGTCCGGAGGTCCTCTGTCACACCTGCAAAGTTACTTTTGCCAATAACAGAAGGGGGACCAGACATGGTGGTACATGCTTTTAACACCCCACCCCCACCCCACCAACTCTTGTGCAGAAGCAAGCAGATCTCTGTGAGCTTGAGTACAGGCCTGGCTATGCAGTGAGACCCTGTCTCAGAGAAGAGACTAGGTGCTGAGAACGAGAGCATGGGCACTGGGAGGGCACTGCACTGCCTGCGCAGCCACTCAGGCTGGGAACCATCTCACATCCAGGCCCTCTCTGTGCAGGGGGAGGTGTGTGCGGCTCCCTGCGCTGCTGGGACCTACGGTCCCAACTGCTCATCCGTATGTAGCTGTAGCAATGGCGGCACCTGTTCCCCTGTGGATGGTTCCTGCACCTGCCAAGAGGGTAAGTCTCCCAGCTCCAGCTCCAGCTCCAGCTCCAGGCTCAGGTGTGCCAACAGCTGAGGGGCTCAGGTGGGACTGCTCAAGCCCCGTCACCACTCGGGTTCAAAGAGTTTGTGCAGGTCAGATTACAGCCAAGGAGAGCCAGAGCTGGAACCAGGAGACTAGGAGTGTAGGAGAGTCTCCTTCTGGGTTTGGAATTGCTGAGAGCATGGAGAGAAGGTGAGCCACATGGACTGCAGGGACAGAATGGGGGGACTGAGTTCCCTGAGCCTGTATGACTCACCTGGTGGAAGCTAAAAGGACTTTTGTGGAGGGTGCTAGTGGCCCATAGGGACATAGCCACTGCCGAAGGCCCCGTCCACACTGGGTATGCTGGTAGACACCTGTAATCCCAGCACTTGGGGTACAGAAGTAGGAGAAATTGTAGTTCTGGATTAGCCTGAGCTACATAATGAAATGCTCTCTGAAATAACTAAGGAAGGTCCAGCCCAAGACAGGGAGAGGAAAGGGTGCACCTGGCTCCTTTCCATTCTGGTTTTGGGGTCAGGTCTCCCTCAGGAAGCCCACCTAGAGGTAGCAGCTGGGAAGCAGGAGTCTGCAATCCTCAGGGGTAGCCTCCTGCTTGAGGGAACACAGGAGGGAGAGTTTTGGTCTTGGAGGCAGAAACAGTGACAGACTTCAGAATGGAGATGTGCCACTGAACCCCACCCATGGCCTGGGTAGGGGGAGGACACCCCAAAGGCCAGTCCCCTGATCCAGTGGGCCCATTTCCAGGCAGCATAAATGGTGTGAACCCTGTGTCAGGGACGGAGATCTAGGCAGCTGTGGTGACAGGGATGCTGGGGAAGCGGGCAGAAAGTCATGCTGGGCATGGCTAGGTGATACCTTTTGCCCTCTCCCCAGGGTGGCAGGGCCTGGACTGTTCCCTGCCATGTCCCAGTGGGACGTGGGGCCTGAACTGCAATGAGACTTGTGTCTGTGCCAATGGGGCAGCCTGCAGCCCCTCTGACGGCTCCTGTGCCTGCACCCCAGGCTGGCTGGGGGACTCCTGTGAATTGCCCTGCCCGGTGAGTACCCACCATGGTCCCTTGTGCCTTCTCCCTGGGGGTGGGGGCGGGGGCTACACAGTCTACAGAGAAGAGCTCTGAGTCAGGAAGTGTTAACCTCTGTGTGGCCTCTACCTACTCTGGGCTTTAACCCTCCTATCTATAAAATGGCCACTCAGACTTCAATGCTTTTCCCAGTGCTGCTCTTGGTAAGCAGATTGACTGGAAGCTACAGAATTCACCCCACCAAGGCACTCTCAGTCCTCCAAAGCAGCAGGACGGCCATTTCTGGGTAGTATTTGAGTTGCAGTCTGGTCACTACTAGGGATGGGGCATGAAGCCAAGCCATTCAGCAGCAACCCCAGCTCAAGCGCTGAGCCTTAGGCTGCTAGACCAACTGATGTGAGACCGAGCATGGGATTTATCCTGCCTCCTTAAGTGTGTTTCTCCAGCTGCTTCCCATTTTTAAAGTGACACTGGGTGGCGCCATTCCAGAATATTGGTACGAGAATTAAGAGAAGAGGGCACAGTGGGCACTTGAGACCTTGTGAGCATGTTTCCTTCCCCAGTGACAAATGTTGGCGCTCCTCATTCCACGGGTGGGACAGTCGTGTCAGAATCCACCAAGTATGTTTCGTTTTGTGAGACAGGATCTCTTGAGTTCATGGCAATCCTGCCTTAACCTCCCAACTGCTGGGATTACAAGCAATCCCCGCCCCCCTCCGCCATGCCTGTCAACAACAAAGTGTATTTTAATCTATAATTTGAATGACCACCTGGAGGCTATACTGAAGACAGAGCAGGGCCATCGTTATTTCCCTCTCCCGTTCCTGTTAATCCAGCCAGATGGTCATTTGGAGTGACTTTTCCACAGCCCCGTTGGTCCCCAGTCACAAAGCGTCATGGCTGTGCCCTAGTCCCATCTCTGGATCCCTGAAGAGCTGATGGAAGGGGGTGAACGTCTAGGAGCCTAGGTATGATCATTTTTCTCTGCCTCTTCCCCACAGGATGGCACGTTTGGGCTGAACTGTAGCGAGCGTTGTGATTGCAGTCACGCTGACGGCTGCGATCCTGTCACAGGCCACTGCCGATGCCTGGCAGGATGGACAGGTAACCTCTGCCCTGCCACTGCCCAGGCCCTGTGAAGCCAGGCTCTCTGTTTTCCCTCTCTCCTCATGACTATTCATCTGTCACTTTCTTCCTGCCCCCAATGCGCACCTCCCTCCACCTGCTCCCTTTCAGCCCAGTACAGAGATCTTTATTAAAAACACAATGTTGAGGCTTTGTTTTCAGGACAACACATTTCAAGGCTGACAGGTGCTCAGCCTGTGTGTAGAGAACATGGCACTTCAGAATCTCAGTCCTTACATCCATCCTACATAGGGCAAACCCTGCTACTTCTCTCCAGCCCATTGATACTACGGGCCCCATCTCTCATCGGTCCTACCTTCACCTCCTGGTTGGTCCAATGCCATCCATCTTGCCCAGGTGAATACATTCTGCACATAGTGAGCAGAGGGAACCTATAAACCAGTCTTTCATTTCTGTGGCTTGATGGAACTGATGTAAAAATCTAAGATTAGCCAGATACAGTGGTGCACACATGTAGTCCCATCTGAAGAGGGAGGCAGGAGGATCAAGAAGTTCAAGGTCATCCTTGGCCACATAGCCAAGTTTAAGGTTAGCCTGGGCTACATGAAACTTTGTCTTGAAAAAAAAAAAAAAAACAACAAAAAATCCAGAATTCTTGTCATAAGGTCCCACCTCCTGTGATGTGGGCCTGCCCAGCTCCTCTTTTTTGCCCTATTTCCACCACTCAGTCATTCCAGACACCTGGGCCAAAGTAAACTTTATTTTATTAAAGATGGATCTCATTGTGTTGCTGTGTCAAGCCTGGAACTTACTATTTATTTAGCCCAGTCTGGCCTTGAACTCTGTGCATCATCTCCTTCCTCAGCCTTCCAAGTGCTGGGATTGGTTTAGAGGCAAGCCCCACCATGCCCTGACGACCGTCCTGATTCCTCAGCTTTGCACCTGCCCTCGTCTCCTCTCTTGAGAGCTCTCCATCTGACTCCATGAATCCCCTTTCTCTTCTTCATGTAAAAGCTGGGCAAGTGTTGTGACAGTGGGTCACACCTCCAGTCCTGATAACTCTTTCTCTTACGCCAGATTTCGAGTGGAAGGTTGTCTACGATTACCTGCCTGGGACTAAAGAGCCCATTTATGAATTCTGGTGACCCAAGTCCTTCCTCTGTAACACTCACCTCACTAGACCTTGGACTCTGATTTGAGTGACTGTTTGTATAGCAGCCCTAGGAAGGCATCTGCCTTACTCACCCCCATACCTACGGTCTGCTACATGCTGAGACAATTGAACTAGGTTGCTAAGAACAGAACCCAGCCAGACTGCCTGGGCTTGTAACTTTGGCAAGTCCTCTACTTTACATGGCCTCAAAGTCTCCACCCATAAAGCATAGACAACTGGAATCCTCACAAGCAACCTTGGGGCCACTTTGAAATTTCAGTGAAGGGTACTGTGAGCTGCTCAGCACCTGGCACCCGGTGGCCAGTGACAACCCACAGCACAGGAAGCTTCCTGTAGCAGTGCACACGTCAGTGACCACTGGCTGATGATCCCACTGCTTTCCAGCTGTGGACATTCTCAGTATTCACTCTGCTGGATTCTCCCCACCTTTATTCGGGCAGCCAAAGGCCAAGGACATTCCTCTACAGCATGTCAGGTTGAGGGTCCCCTGCCCTGCCAGCTACCCCTCAGTGTGGACCAAGGCTCCTGCCTTCACATTGTCCCCTACGCTGTCAGCTACAGCTAAGTAGAGAGCTGCTTGAAATCTTCATTGCCCTGATTTTGATAGTGCTGATCTGATTTTAATGACATCCACTTTAGCGGTGATGCTTACCCATCTGGCTTTGATGGACAGTCTCGGCAAGGCCTCCGCTGGCTTCAAAGCCCATTTCTCCAAAGGTGGTCCTGAGGCTTCTCAAACAGGTGATGGATGTCCTGAGATGTGTCATGCACAAGGCCAGGAAAGGGAGGGAGGGTGAGGGGCAGAAACTGGGCCTCCCTTCCTCCCCAGAAAACCCTGTCCACCTCCCAGTCTGCCTTGGGCTTATACTCTGTCCTCTCATGGCAGTTTCTATCATATCTTATTTGCCTTGCCTTGAACATAATAGGTGTTCACAAAAATGCTTCTTGAAGTCTGTTGAAAAACGTTATCCTGTGACCACATATGGAGAGCTTAGAGGTTATCTGCTCTGGCTTATACTAGAGCTAAGGAGGTATCAGGATATTAGTGTCAACAGGAGGGGAAGCCCAGGTCATATTTTTGGGAGAGGGCATTGATTTAGTGGGTAAGTCATTTGTTTGTGTGCTTTTGAGGCAGGAACTCATGTAACCCAGGTTGGCTCAAACTTACTGTGTAGCTAAGGATGACTTTGAACTCCTGAATCTTCAGTATTACAAAGACAGCCCTAGTTGTGAGGAGAACTAGGTCATCAGGGATGAATTTTAGGAGGCCATTGCCCTCTTCTTCTTGTTCCTGGCAGGGGAGGTAGGAGCCAGGTGTATAAAACAGCTGTAACAGATGTTTGGACCTGCAAACAAGTAGGAAGGCTTCCCAGAGAAGGGCTTGCTGCTGGGTGACTGCTGACTTTGAGTATGGGTTCTTCACTGTCCCATTAGCACGTGGAGAGGGCTCCTGAAAACTGAAGCTGGGGAGTGCCTCCTCCAGGTAGGAAGGGAGAGGACTCTGGAGTCTGTTTTCATTTTCCAGAGAGAGAATATTTCCAGAATGAGAAGATGAATAGGCATATGAAATATACATGTATACATATGTGGGGAGGATGCATGTGTACGCATGTGCACACAGAGGCCTGGGGTTGATGCCAGGAATCATCCCCAGTTTCTCTTCCACCTTATTCACTGAGCCAGGGTCTCTCAGTCAGGTCAGAGCTCACCCACTTGACTGGTCTCACTAGCCACTTTGGTCCATGGAATCTAGTCCCCACTTTCTGAAGCTGGAACAAGTTACAGATGGTTGTGAGCCATCGTGTGGATGTTGGCAATCACACCCGGGTGCTTTTAACCCCGGAGCCATCTCTGCAGCCCCGCACTGGATTCTGTGTTATAAGTTGTCGCCACATGACATAAAGGATGTGGGAGAGGCTGTAACTTGGTTGGTAGAATGCTCACCTGGCATGCACAGAGCCCTGGGTTCCATTCCCAGCACTGCACAAAACCAGGCACGGTGATGCAATCCTAGCACTGCGGAGGTGGAGACAGGAGCATCAGAACTTCAAGGTCATCCTTGGCCCCATAGTGAGTTCAAGGCCATCCTAAACTACATGAAAGTATGCAGGAGGATAGATTAGAGGATAATACTTGGATATTGGTTTCTTTCATGGATGCAGAGGGTCAACCACACCCACAAAGACGAAACTAAAAGAGGTACCCACAATCTTTAAAAAGCATCTTGGTCCCCTTTCCCAAGCTCCAATCTACAATCGCCCCCAGCCCCCATTCCCCGGTTTGCCTCTCAACCCCCTGAAACTCCACAGGAGAGACTGTGTCAGCAAGAGAGTGGGGGAGATGGCACACTTGCCGTGTTCTCAGCTGGACAGGCTCTCCCTGGGGAGAAGCCATACCCTTTCCCAGGGAGTGATACCAGAAGCCCCGCCCCCTACAACCCTCAGCAAGGTCAAGACACAAGACTGGGCACAAGAAGAGAGGTCATCCCCAGCAGTGGGTGAGGAGGCCAGCAGCACCCTTCCCTGACTTCCCACCCAGGCTGGCTCACCGTGTTCCCTCCCTCTCCCGCAGGTGGGCCTGCAGAATTTCACCTCCTCCAACTTGGTCCCGCTGCTCTCCTTCACTAAGGCTTGACTGTTCACTGGGTCTTCTTTCCTCCTGTTGCTCTTTCTCGCAGCCCCTGTCCTTAGAACAAGTCAGACATGACTTTTAAACTAATCCTGTGCTACCTGGAGCCTCCGAAGCTTACTTTCCAAAGACCGGCTGGTCTTCTGGGCCTGGTCTAATCACCTAGCACACGCACATCAGAATGCCACTCTGCCTGGAAGGAATCCCCACCTTGGCTTTTTAAAATTCTTTCTTAGCCTCCAGGCTGAAGCCAGCCCAGATCAAATATTCTTTGAGCTCAGAGGAACTGTAGATCTTACCCTCTCTTATTGAGATATTCCATTCATTTTCCCATAGGTTGCTGTTTGTCAAATCGAGAATCATTTATCAGCATGTCTTGGGGACAGCTAGAATTTTGGCTTCTTTTATAGACGTGTATATGTGATATAAAATGTGTGTATAGATGTACACATATTTTCTTTTGAGGTCTCATGTAGCCCTGGATGGCCTTGAACTTTCTACATAGCTGAGTCTGACTGTGTATTTCTTTTTAAATTAAAAATAACTCTGATAGAGATCATGAATGAATGTGTGTGTATGACAGAGTGGGGTTGTGTGTGCCGCAGTGGAGGTCAGAGGGAACAACTCTAGAGTCAGTTCTCTTCTTCCATTTTTACATGGATTTCAGAAATAAAACTCAGGTCCCCAGGCTTTCGCACCAAGGACCTTTACCTGAGACGAACCTTCTCACTGGCCCAACCTGCTCTTGATGCCCGCCTGCTCAGCTGTGAAGTTGGAGGCAGCCTTTTTATCTGGTGCGGCCATCTCCTCTCTTCCTGGGCTCATCAAGCCTGCCACGGGTCTGCCACCGTGCTGTGTTCAATTCCAAGCTAGGCTGCTGCCTTTTGCCGCTTGCTTTCTGCTCCCATGATTGCCGTTGCCTGGCCAGTTCCTTTTGTCTTTGAGGACTCTGGAAGGGCATCACCTCCTCTCAGAAGCCCTCCCCACTGGCCCCACCTCCACTGGGTTTCTCTCCATCTGCCTCCTGCCTCACCCCTTACTACTGATGCGCCCCTGTGTCTGGTCCACAGGCATCCGCTGTGACAGCACATGCCCTCCAGGTCGCTGGGGTCCCAACTGTTCAGTGTCCTGCAGCTGTGAAAATGGAGGCTCCTGTTCCCCAGAAGATGGGAGCTGCGAGTGTGCCCCTGGCTTCCGAGGACCCTTATGTCAGAGAAGTAAGGCTAGGCCCCCACCCCAGGGCTTTCTGACTTCCCATCCACCCAGCCCCTCCCAGGCAGTAGTGCTGGCCTGTGGAAGGCTGGCCTGTGAGAGCCAGGCCCCTCTTCTCCCTCCATCGTGCGCCTTCTTCCCCTATACTGGCTGCTCTGGCCCCAAGTTCAGGGGTAGCCCACAGTTCCTCTCTTGAAAGGTATGGACCTCCAGGTGCGGGGACCCCAGACTCCCCATTTTCAAGGAGCCTCTCTTCACTGGGATGGGGGACCAGAGGGGTGTCTAGGCCACTCCTCCCTACAAGCTTCTGACCACCATCTCCCTCTGATACCCTCAGTCTGCCCACCAGGGTTCTACGGCCATGGCTGCAGCCAGTCTTGTCCCCTCTGCGTGCACAGCAGCGGGCCCTGCCACCATGTCAGTGGCATCTGTGAGTGCCTGCCAGGATTCTCCGGAGCCTTGTGCAACCAAGGTACCTTCAACTGGTGGGAAGGCCAGGGCAGGGAACAAAGGGGCAGAGAGAAGGGAGGGTTCAGGGGGTCTCTTCCTACGCTGTTGGGAACTGAGCAGTATGTATGTGACATAAGTCACTGTGCTGCTGAAGAAACAGCCTCACAGGGGTTAAATGTCATGTCTTTGGTCTCACAGCTAGCAAGTGGCAGAAACAAATGTACACTCCAGTATTCTGCTAAAAAGAAAGGTGGAAAAAAATGAGCATGGTAGTACATACTCATATAATCCCAGAACTTTGGAGGCTGAGACAGGAGGATAACATGTTCAAGGTCAGCCTGGGCTACTTAACAAGATCCTGTCTCAAAAAACCAAAACCAGGACTGAGAAGGTCGTTCAGTTGGTAGTGTGCTTGCCTAGAGTATATGTGTGGCCTTGGGTTCCATCTCCAGCACTACATAAACTGGGTGTGGTGTCATATCTCCATAAGCCCGGCACTCAAGAAGTAAGAGGCAGAAGGATGGAGAAGTTCAAGGTCATCCTTAGCTATACAGAGAGCAGGGGCCTAACCTGGGCTATATGAGACCCTGTCTCAAAATACATAACAAGCAAACAATAACAGGTGGGAACATGAAATGAGCATTGGTACATCCAGAGTGGCCCTGAGCTAGGGCTGAGTAGAATGCCAAGTAGTAAAGGCAGAGTCTCTGCGGGGCACAGAAATGGCCATGGCCCAGTCTGTCATAGGCTACTATCTCCCATCAGGTCAACAGCACTCATCCCTGGCCCCACTCACCTCTCAGCTCAACCCCAGAATCTCCCTCAACATCAGCTCCAGGGCTCCAGCGCACTGTACAGGCGGTACTGAAGGGGCAGCAAAGCTTACTGTAGCATGCTCCCCCAGCTAGCTAGTTTCGGGGGCAGGCACCTGCCTTGCAGCATTTCCAGGGTCCCATGACATAAGCATTTCTGCTATGGCAAATGTCAATACCATTGTCAAAACCCCCCACATTAGTCACCAAGGGATGATAGAGCTGGCCCCAGCATCTACCGTCCACAGCTCCAGGAGTGGCTCCTGAAGTCCAGGGCAGCGTGACAGTCGGAAAGGGTCCGGGAATTCTGAAGGATCTGGCTGGACTTTAGTCTGTAGGGTGGATAACAGAACCTGGACATGCTAGGATAGAGCAGCAGGGAATGGATGGAAGACGCAGCAACCAGAGACAGGAGGTGGGCTAGGAAGGCAGGCTAGGGCTTGCTTCGTATGGCTTAGGACACGGCCTTGCTTAAATACTGGCTTGTAGAAGTTACACGATAGTCAGGGAGAGTGAAGACATTTGAGAATAATGGGCACTTAGAGCTAAAGGCAGCTTCAAAGTCACCTAGGCAAGAATCTCACTTGGCCAGTGCTTAAATATGTCTCTTGACGAAGCGCTCACTACCTCCAGGGGAAACCATTCTTTCGATACATCCTCACCAGTGAGCTGGGCTATTTTTAATATGCATGAATAGAAGTTTGACTCCATGATGTGTTGAGGTCATGAGAAACATATGTGACAGTTTCATTTGCTTGTGGCCCTCGTAGGATGGTTTAATCACCACCTGACAAGCTGAGGTTTATTTATTAAACATAGGAGACCTAGCCGTCAATAGAACCAGGCCCGGGCTAAATGAGGAGCTATGAAGCCCAAGCAGGAACCCCCGCGGCCCGTGTCGTCTGATTTATTGCCCGCTGGTCTAATGAGTATTTTCCACATATAGATCTAATGGAGTTTGCTATTAATGGCAACTGCCCTGGTTAAGTCTCAAACCTTGTAAAAAATTGAACTGACACTTTCTAATGACTGGCTTTCCAGTGAGTTACAAATTATGGACAGTGCTTCCCAGAATCATTAAACATAGATTAAATATAACCCAATGTTTTCTTTTCACCAGCCCCCTCTTCCCCTTCCTATGCCTGACTCTTGATTCAGCTAAGAAGTCTTGCAATTAATGCATTAGACCGATCACATTAGCGGCTCTGCGGGTGAATTTGTCGGCCTTGTGTAGGGGAAGACTTCAAAGGGAAGACTGCCTTGTTAGAGCAGTTTAGTTGTGGGGTGAAGGCTGGTGGAATAGCTCCAGCACGCTGCTCCCCACCAAGCTGGTGGACAGTCTTTTGCCTCAGCCAACAGTGGGGTGCAAGGAAGCGACCTTTCAAGAGGATGGGGCTCAAACTGGATCCTCAGAATAAACCATTTCTCAGAGACAGGGAGGAGCCAGGGCAACAGGCAGTTTGGGAAGCAGAGGGTGGCGTCTGGGCAGCAAACAGGGACAGAGACCTGCCTGGGAAGGGAAGAACAGAGCCCCTGATCAGCCAGCCCCCCTGTAGCTACTAACAGGCCTAAGGCCATTGAGTGGGGGCCCTTGTTCCATCCTAATGAGGAAACAGATCAGAGGGTGGGGTGGGACCTGAAGGGCTTTGTTAAAATATCCTCAGCGAAGAAAGAGAACTTCTTTGCTGTGCAATCTTGGACAGACAGTTTAACCTCTCCCTGTGTGTCAAGGAAATTCAATGATAGGGACCAATTTGATGAAGACATTATCAAGTGAAGTAGTATTTGTGAATTTGTGAATAAGTGAGTTAGTATTTGTGAAATGTTTTGATCAGTTTCTGGTGCATGTAAATGTCCTGTGTTTGCTGAATGTGTAACAGATCTAGGACCCACACCCAAAGCCTCAGGCAGAGTTGGGTCCACCTGCCTTCAGCATCTGTCCCAACCCCTAGCCATGTTTGCAGAGGTAGAGACTACATGTATGTTCTGGCTACCCGGTGGCCGCAGTCAGGCTGGGAAAGGGCTGGTAATGGGAGGCAGAGCGGTGGAGGGGAGGTGATGGCAACCCTTGTTTGAGACCTGAGCCAAAGGAAGCCACTCTCCTCCAAGAAATCAGCACCTAATTCAAGGGGGCTGAAGAAATGGCTCGGTGGGTAAGAAGGCTAGCTACTCTAGCAGAGGATCTGAGCTCACTTTCCAGCACCCACGTCTGGCAGTGTACACTGCCTCTAACTTTACCTCGAAGGGAGCTGATGTCCTCTGGCCTTCACAGGCACCTGTAACATGTGCACATACTTGCACACAGATACATATATTTAAAAAAAAACTCGTAGCCCTCTGACGATCACAGGAGCAGAGCCTTCCAGAATGTCATGACTTCTAAGGCCTCCTCCTCCCTCCGTGTTCACTGGACAGTCACATACAATAGAAAACGAGACCACATCCCCCGCCCTCGCAAAGCTTAGGCCAGAGGCTCTGGGGGAGAGATGGGAGAAGGGTGATGCTTGGCCCTGGTGGCTTCAGTGCCTGCTGTCTCCCCAGGCACTGTAGGGGCACTAGACGGGGCAGCACTCGGGCTTGGCTTGAGACAGCTGTTAAGTCTCAGTAAGTGGAGAGTTCAAGGAAGAAGCTACTTGAAGCCTCAAATAGGGACATGGCCGCCCAGAAGAGAGAAGATGGGTGGACCAGCTAGGACTAAGTTCAGATAAAATACAATAAAAAACCCCAAACAAGTGACTTCAAAGTGATATACACTGTTTTGCTCACGTACTAAGAAAACCAAAAAGACCCAGAAGCAGGCTTCTGGGGACACTAAGGCAGCTGACGAGGATGTCAGTGTCTTAAGGCTTGCTCCATCTTACTGTTCCCAGGTAGGTGACAATTAAGCTGAGTCTTATAGGCAGAACATCCACAGCTGGACTTGAGGGTCAGAGGAATTTAGAAGGCACTAGCCATAGGTAAAACACAGAAGAAATACCTGGAGTACCCTTAGAAGGAGGTGTGTGGTCCAGTGACCCATGTGTCCAGGAGGATAGTCAAGGATAACCCAGGGGAAAGCAGAAAGCTGCGAGGTAGTCTAGGAGCACCGGGCTGAGAGTCCAGAGATGCCATCCCCATCTTACCACTTCCTATCTGTGAGACCCAAGACAAGCGATGCCCTCTATGGGCCTCAGCCTGTCCCTGTCAAAGGAATCGGAACAGGGCCTCTTGGGGTACTGCTGTGGGAGGAGGGGCACTCTATGTGATGGAGTATGACCTACCACTGCAGGTGTTGGGTCCCATCCAGATCATGGCTCTGGCCTTGGAACCTCTTGGGGTGCAGCTGTGTGGGTGGTGGCTCTTAGAGCCTGGGAAAGAAGGCAGATGCTAGGCTTCCGTGTGCCCACAGTGTGTGCTGGAGGGCACTTTGGGCAAGACTGTGCCCAGCTGTGTTCCTGTGCCAACAACGGGACCTGCAGCCCCATCGACGGCTCCTGTCAGTGTTTCCCTGGGTGGATCGGCAAGGACTGCTCACAGGGTAAGCTGCTGCCCCTGCAAATGCTCCTCTGTCTGTCATGGTGCCTCCACCCATAGAGCTGAACTCTCCTGGAGGCAAGAGCATCCACCCGAGACCCATGTATGTATCTGTTACTTCTGCGTGTATGATGTGTGTCCCAGGGCTACTGCATGTATGTGGAGGTGAGAGGCCAGCTCTATAGCGTCCGTTCTCTTCTTCCACTTTTATGGAGGTTCCGGGCATCAAACTCGGGTTCACCAGGTCTGGGTAGCAAGTGCCTTTACCCACTGAGCCATATCACTGTTCCCTGACCCTGAAAGTCCGTCCCACCTAGCTAAACAGCGAACTTGATGAGTTACTAGTACTGACCGTGGATATCGTTACTGCAGATATTAAAGGCATCAATATTGTCAGTGCCATTAATGCTGTGAATCCTGAGAATTCATACTCCATTAGCATCTGCGTGTAGAAAGAGCAGTCTAAATATAGATGGGAAGGAGGAAACAAGGCTGGCATGCTGGAGTTTGTGAGTAGCTAGGCTAGGACAGCCACCCCTGGAAGAATGGGAACATCCTGTGGGATGGCCCCTATGAATGATGTCCTGAGCATCCTAAGCCTGAACAGGGTGCTACAGTCTGATACCTTTCCCAAGAGAACCCCAGCCCTTGGCCTCTGAAGCTCCCTGTCTGATATGTGAGACAAAGCCAGTCCCTGTAAGGAGGTACCAGTTAAATGGCTGGACTTGGGGGAATTCCATTCTTGTGGGAGCCACAGGCTCCATCCTCAGACAGCACAAGACCCCAAAGAGGAGACGGTCCCTGCCACTTGTGGAGAAGTCAGTGTCGCCGGTGTCACTCCACCTCTATTCCTATCAGTCCCTCTAAGAGTGGAGGTGCAGGAGCCCTTGGAGCAAGGCTGCCTTAGTCACCCAAGAATAAGAGTGGGCAGAAATCTGGGCCTCATAGCAATCCCAGGGAACGAGGCCAAGAGGTGAAATGAGGGACTCTGACGAGAGTGTTATCAAGTCCCCAAAGGCCAAGAGATGGCCCTCTGGGTCCATCCAGATGTCCTGGCTCTGATGTGTACTCGCCTCCCCTCCTTCCCCTCCCGCTCCTCTCTGCCCTGTCCTCCCCTCTGCATCCTCCCCCACCCCCACCCCCCCACAGCCTGCCCATCTGGGTTCTGGGGCTCTGCCTGCTTCCACACATGCAGCTGCCACAACGGGGCGAGCTGCAGCGCCGAGGATGGGGCCTGCCACTGCACCCCTGGCTGGACCGGACTCTTCTGCACGCAGCGTAAGCCCTGCCTCCCAGCCTCCCAGCCACTCCCAGTCATATGCTGCGGCCTGCTGGTCACTTGGTGAATAGTCTTGGCTTGTAGAGGGTGGGGAGGAAGAGGCTGGCCCCAGGACCAGCCACACCTCAGGATCATCCAAAATCTTGAAAGGTCAAGGCTATAGAGTACCCCAGCAATCAACAGGATCAGACCCTCGGACCATGGGGAAGAAATCCCAGGGCTGCACAACGAAGAGACCAGAGCTTGTCCTCTGCTGCTGAGACCCTAGTTGCATGGATCGCCTTGCCCCTACCCTCCACCCCTTTAGACTGAGGTTCAGTGGGTACAGATGGCTCTGTGGGGCTCACTAGCCTTTATCCCATGCTGTGGAGGAAGCGGCAGTCAAGCCTGGTCCCAGCAACATCTCTGCAGTTTCCCTGAGCCCACAGCCACTGTGACCTGTGGTCTTGTTGCAGGTTGCCCTGCAGCATTTTTTGGGAAGGATTGTGGGCACATATGCCAGTGTCAGAATGGAGCCAGCTGTGACCACATCACTGGGAAATGCACCTGTCGAACAGGCTTCACCGGGCGCCACTGTGAACAGAGTACGCTGCCCCAGCCCTGTCCTGGTATTTGGGCTAGGCTTCTGCCTACTGCAGGGGAGGCTGCTTCCTCCAACCCCCATCCCCACCCCACCCCATCAGGGACACTGCAGCTCCTGTACTCTAGACTTTGAGGACAGCTTCTGAGGAAGACTTAAGGCTAACCCTACACACTCACGGTCAGAGAATTTCCACTTCAGACAGGGCAGGGGTGTGGTGGCAGATCAAGGAAGGACTAGAGAGAGGCAGGATTTTCTGGTCCTCTAAATGAGTTCAGGAGGAAGAGGCAGGTGGGGCCTGACTCGGGTGATACACTCTACCCATCCATCCCCAACTATCTAAGCACAATGGGCACTCCAGTTCAATAGGCTTCATCCACCGTGGGTGGAGTACAACTGTCCTGCTGCCACAGGCGTCCCCAGCTGCAGTGGGAGGGGTGGGGCGTGGCTGTGTCTCACTGTTCACCTGCACTCTGCATACCACACAGAATGTGCCCCCGGGACCTTTGGATACGGGTGTCAGCAGCTATGTGAGTGTATGAACAATGCCACTTGTGACCATGTCACCGGTACCTGTTACTGCAGCCCCGGATTCAAAGGAATCAGGTGTGACCAAGGTAACATACAGGTGGCAGAATGTGTGGACAGGGGTGGAAAGGGCCCAATCGCTAGTGGCTTCGGAGAGGTCTAACCAGACCAGCCGAGGTTTATGACACTACCTTTTACTCATAGTTGGGAGCTTCACTTCACAGTTTCTCCGAGCATATTCTCTGGGAAATCCCCCATGAACTAGTGCTGGGAAAGGCCACCAACATGCCAAGTTTGACTTCTGCCACTCCCTGCTAGGTGTTTCTGGGTGGGTCATTTCCTTTGCTGGACCTTTTACTCCACATTCAATTAAGATGTTAACCTTTGTCCAAAGGGCTCAACGTGACACTAGCTCTACACCTTGGCAACATCCCATAGTACATCTGAGGGGATCAAATTGAGGCAATTCAAGAAAGGCCTCAGAGATGCCTAGCACATATGAGCACTCTGTAAATGGTGGCTTTGAATGCAAAAATCTCTTTGTAAAGTTATGCAGACTTGGGAGGTTATTGTTGGTTCTAGAAGATGGGAGCAGAAAATAGGCTCTGAATTACCCACATCAGACAAACTTACTTTGCAGTCTGAAGCCATGCAGTTGAGGCAAATGCAGCGTTTGCTCCCTAGAGTGATAGCCAGCTCTCTTCAGTTAGCAGCAGAGAGCCAGGGAGAGGTCCAGATGCTGCACAGCTGGAGGACAGACCCTCACCAGATCAGTCACAGAGAAACCTAGCCACACACGTATAAGCAAGAGGTGTCTTGGGGCAGTAACAGGCAGTCACAGAGCTCCCAGCTGTCAAGGCCAGTCTATCACTTGGTGCTTACGACTCCCTGGGGGAAGATGGGGTTACTGTCCCCATGGACATCCTAAATCACACAGCTGGTAAGCAGTAAGAGTAGCTAAAGCCAGTTTTTCCTGACTGAATTACTGGTTAGGTGAACTCAGACAAGTTACCTAAGCTTGGTGACTCAGTTTATTTTTTCGAACTGTGTGGAAAAGGTAAATAGTTAGTTCCTTTTTTGTAGGTCTGACACAATGATAAAGTAACTTTAACCCATGTGTGGACCTGAGTAAATACTCAGTAAGCATTTATTTTGCTTCACATCTGAATCACGTTTTCTTTTTGTGATGCTGGGATTTGATCATCTTCCTGGCATTAGGAGAAACGGAGCACTGTGAGGGTTAAGATCAGGCAGGGATGAAGGGGATAGCCAGGAAGTATATCAGAATCAGGCCCAGCTCTGGCTCAGGCCTCCCTCTGCCCACAGCTGCCCTCATGATGGACGAGCTGAATCCCTACACCAAGATCAGTCCAGCTCTGGGAGCAGAGCGGCACTCGGTGGGTGCTGTCACGGGCATCATCCTGCTGCTGCTCCTGGTTGTGGTGCTGCTGGGCCTGTTTGCCTGGCGACGGAGGCGGCAGAAAGAGAAAGGCCGTGACCTGGCTCCCCGTGTCTCCTACACCCCGGCCATGAGGATGACCAGCACAGACTACTCTCTCTCAGGTCAGGCTATGCCCCAGTACCTCTTCTTCACCCATACAACCCAGCAGGAGGCATGTGGCCTTCTTAGGAACATCTACATTCTTGGTTCAACATGGGTGGTTATACCTGCAGGGTGGGTGGCTGGGCCCGGGGATGTTCACCCCTTAGAGAAAACGGGGTTGGAGAAGTCTGTGGAGTTCCAAGAGGGTGTTGCTTCCTGGAGCCCAAGCTCCAAGGAACTCAAGCTGGATGCCACCCCCCACATCCCCACCCTCATCGGGCTGTGTCTACAGGAGATACATAGTAAGTAGCAACTTTTCTAAGCAACCCAGGGAACAGTTCCCGGTGTGAAGCCCGAGCACCTTGGCAAACTGTGTCCTATGGACTTTTGCTTTCCCTGGGAGGGCCTCAGACCATCCCTGAGGAGCTCCCCAGAAGTGTAGTAACAGGGGTGGTGCCTCACTTAAGAAGTGTCCCACAGCCCTGTGTGCTTAGATATGGTAGAAATGCCAGTGGGCATCCTGTGGTAGTCTGAGTGAGGCATGTATGGAACTGCACCAGATCCGTTCTCTCCTCTGAACTGGTACCTTGAAGAGAAGGCTTTGTGCTTCATATTTAACTAACCAGCAGAGATTCCCGAACTGCCTTGGTGTTGGTTAGGTCTGCACTGTTGAAAAGAAGGTGGTGACTTTCCAATGGCTAACAGCTGATCTATAGCCTCCTGTACCTTGTGCTTAATTTAGAGCATCTAGACCACATCTGCCATTCCTGCTAAGGGTTGCTTGCTGTGTGCCAGCTCTATGCCAGGAACAGGATAGACAGCGCTGGTCCCAGAGATCTCCTGGCCACTCTGGGGTCCAACCAAAGCCAACATCCTCTGATGAAAGCCCAGGCCCACTGTGATTTGGCAGTTTTCCTCTATAATGACAATGAGCAAGAATGGCTGGATTTTCCCCAGTCCTGTAGAATCCTCAGAAGAGCTGGGGTCAACATAAATGGAGTTCTCTATGTACTTATTACTAGAGTCTGGCCATAGAGGGAAGCAAGAAAAGCCAATACACCTAAAATAGCAATTCAAAGACATAAAGCCATCAGAGGCAGCAGTCAGTAGCTTCCAGCTGACCATGACACCCCGTACTAGCAAGCCTGGTCTGTCAGCTACACAGAGGGCCAGCAGTAAAAATAAAACATGGCTGGCTCTCCCACTTGCTTTAGGGCCACTGGATGCCAGGTAGCTTGGAGGAAGGGGGGGATTTGACTGTCTCTCTACAGTGCCCAGCTCCAGCATTAGTCTTGGGGGCATCTCAACCAAGGGCAGGTGTATGATGGAATACGGCTCCTTGTTCTCTTCCCAGATTTGTCTCAAAGTAGCAGCCATGCCCAGTGCTTTTCCAATGCCAGCTACCACACACTGGCGTGCGGGGGGCCTGCCACCAGCCAGGTCAGCACTCTGGACAGGAACAGCCCCACCAAGGTACTGGCCCCCTGGCTCCCCGCCCTCATCAACTATCCTCTCCATTTAACACTCCCCTCTGCCCAGGAAGGAACTGCACCCCACATAGAGGCTGTGTGGAACTTCTACGTTAAGAATAATCCTAGGACTCATGGGTCATGAGAACACTCTGAATCATGTAACTGGGAAAGAATATGTTGTATGGAGAAAGCAAGCTCTATCCCATGCAATTACATCACACTGCCCACTGCACTGGAACATACCTGCACCTTGTGCACAGATAACTAGTACCTACCAGAATACAGTAACAGCACATGCAACCATCTTATCTCATACCTGTGTATACCACATAGCCACTTTGGTCATATGCCAATACATATACTCAAAACATATGTGCTTACCACAAATTACTGCAGTGTGTTAGCAATATACTCTGAAGTAACTCTATTCAATTAACCACTAGATGCCTCTTAAACTTGGGCATAAATGTCATCAATACACACATCAGATGAGAACCCAAATACTAGCTAGTATTCTTGCTGAAAGAGGGTGGGCCAGTTGTGTGCCCTCCTAGATAGCTCCAAGCACAACACTGAGTCATAGAATAGGTAGATGTCCTTAGTCACAAATATTACCAATCTTAGAGATGTCTCATCACATATGTATGTAGATAGGATGTAGTGCATCCCTTGATGGACCAGTATGAGGCAGAGTGAGAGACTGAGACATGAACAGCCCCAAATATAAGGTTTGGGGGGGGGGGGCTTTTTGCTATACACACCTCGTAACACCCACCTAAGCATGTGCCCCCCACATACACTCAGAATGGCAAGACCATTTGGGGAGTGACAATCCCGGGATCCCTGGCTTCCTGTACCATCATCTATCCTGGGCCAGGAGCATAGCTTTCACTTTTAGACCTCTTCTGGAGCTCTGAGAATCCCCTCCTCCTCATCTGTCCCCTGAAGAATTACCACCAGCCCACAGACCTGGGGGCTGCTTTTCTATGAAACAGGCAAGGTGCACGCAGGTTACCTAGAGGCCTAATAGCTTTGGCCACTCTGCCTGTCATCTTCCACTCAGGACTCCTTGTCCAGGCTCAGTTCAGCTTTAAACTTGAGGAGCTGAGCGAAGAGGCAGCCCTTGATTAACTACAGCCATGTTATTGAAGCTGCAGCAGGCTAGAGGCACAAGCCAGGGGTAAGACAAAGGTTGGAGGCCATGACATTATTTGTACAAGAGCAAGCTACTCTTTCAGTAGAGGACTGGTTTGGCTCCCCTCACAGGGGCTGAGACTGGCTTTATGTAGACAAGAACCCCTCCTGGCAGAACATCTGGAGCAAAGGTCGGCATGATGCCATGGACGGGACAGGCAGCTGAGACCTGAATTCTAGAGCTAGCTTTTCTCTGGCTCCTGTGTATCTATGAGTATGGCCCCATGTCTGAAACAACATCCTTGCCTCACATAAAGGGCAGTAAGAGAATGGAGGGAGGGGACTGCATCATCAGTCTCACGACTGGAACTTTTCCTTGGTCACATGAAAGAGACTCTCCTATATGGCCCAGGGGCAAGAACTGCAGGTAGCCCTGTTTCAGATGAGGAACTGATAGAGCTCCCCATATCCCTGCAGCATAACCCCGTATGCCACAGGGGCCTGAGAACTTGGTTTGGGCATGTACTGTTTTCATTGGCCTCAACTACAGAATGGGAGCTTGTCATACAACATCTGTCTGGTCCTCCTTTACTCAGTCATCCAGGGCCTGGGAGCTCAGAAGCATCTTAGGGATGGGTACACTGAGGCTGGGCCAAGTGCCAACTTGGGGAAGGGCAGCTGAGGCATGAGGTATTAACTGGCTCTCCTCTCCAAACAGCTCAGTAACAAGTCCCTTGACAGAGACACAGCAGGCTGGACCCCCTACAGCTATGTGAACGTATTAGGTCAGTAGTGGTTCGAGTCATCTTCCCCATCAGTCCCACCATGATCTCTGTACTGAGGGGAGCTGCTCCATCTAAAAGCAAGAGTTGAGTACAGAGCATGGCTTCCCCTATGGTGTACAGAGAGCGCATGGCTGTGGCCCAGTGATTACTAGGAATGGAATGAGGAGATCTCCAGTGGAAGCAGAAAGTGTATTTGCCACTGTGGAAAAGGATCCTCTGCCTGACACTTTTGAAGGCTTCTTCCCTCTGCCCTAATGGAGGGCGGAATGGAATGGGAGGGGAGGAGAAAAGGACAGATAACCCCAGCCCCTTTGGATGCTCCATGGAGATCCTGATTCCTTCTGGCCTGCCCCTACCCTACCCTCTGCTTCCCACCCCCTCCTCCTGCCATCCAGGCCCTAGGAATAATGGCTCCTCCCTGTCATTCCTCTCACTAGACTCCCATTTCCAGATCAGTGCCCTGGAGGCCAGGTACCCGCCCGAAGACTTCTACATTGAACTTAGACACCTCAGCCGCCACAATGAGCCACACTCACCAGGTCAGACCCCCAGCCTTTCCTTCCACCCCGAGAGCAGACTGCTCTGCACCCCATCCCTGTCCCCATGGAGCCTACCCAGGATTAGTCTATAAGCCCTGTGCCCTACTCCAAGGCGGCAGTTTGTCCCAGTCCTTCCTCCTACCCTTTTCACCCTCACATGCTGGCTAATGTGGACAAATCGGGGTTGCTTATGGAGGGGACACAGCCTAGCTGTACACTCCATTCTGCACCACACAACCCAATAATGGTGTCAACAACACAAGGCTGACTCTCTGCACAGAAACGTCAATGATCCCAGAGAGGCCCCAGAACTAACACCTTAGAAAGCAAGGTAGGGTTGCTGAGAAGAGACTGGGAGAAAGGTAGGCAGGATCTACCACCTAGTATCCTCTAGACTCAAACACTAAGCTCAAATGTGGTGGCCTGAGAGAAGTGTGGCAACTGAGTCCTGAAAGGGGAACCCGAGCATCAGTTTTAAAAATGAGTGTCAAAAGAGATGGACAAGGACTGTGGCCTCCCTACAAAGTAGCTCCTTTAGGGCGCCCTGGGGCAGGGCCTCAGAATGCTTAACAACTCTAGGTTTGAGTTTGGGCTCTAGGTGACTTAGTGCTCCACTGAAACTAAGTCAACCTTCACAGGTCTCTAGTCCTGGAAGCATGAAGGTTTGGAATTCATCTTGTTGAGCAGGCATGGTTGCAAGGACCCTGCTAAGCACTCAGTACCCCTAGGACTATAATATAATCCCTGTCCTCACTTCACATTGAGGTCACTGTGATCCAAATAGGAGCATGGGAGCACTCAGGCATCATCTGGGCTCAGCCCTAGTTCCTCCTAGTTCCACAGACCTTCAATCACTGTAGCTAGAGCACTACACACTAGCTCACAGCCAGCTAGGCTGTGGCCATTGGGGGGAGAACCCCTGAGATGATCTAGGCTCTACCACAACTCAACTTTGTATTTGCTTGTATACCCTTGAACAAGTTTCTGACACTCTTTGGACCACTGTTTCCTGAAAAGGGTGGGGGGTGCTAACTGTAGACACTCTCCTTTCTTCAAGAAAAGCAAAGGAAACCCTTGACTATTAAGTGTTCAACTGAGTTCAGCATGGCCTGCTGCAGGTTTTTAAAGGGTATGGGTTCCTTCAGGACTTTTAGAATAGCTTGCTTCTGCTGTATCACTCAGGACGGTGTGTAAGGTGGGCACATAGGCCTGAATTCCTGCAAATTCAACTTGGGAACTCTATGTGGAGGAAGGATCCAAGTATCAGTGGATTTGTCTTTGGTGTTAGAAATGTGGGCAAGTTAGGTGGAGTTAAACTATATTAGTATTTGTCGATTGCCTTGCACTGTTTTCAGTTAAGGATCAAGGTGTATCTAGTTTAAGAATCCATACTGTTCTTGGTTCCCAGCACCCATATCAGGCAGTTCACAACCACCTGAAACTCCAGCTCCAGGGGATCCAATACCTCTGGCATCTGTACACATAGAATATATATATAAATATATATATATTTTATATAAAAATAAAAAATCTAAAAAAAGGCAAAAACAACAACAAAAAAAGCAAAACAAAACATCAGAGTGAAGGGGAGGGGAGGGGCATAACTGAGTTAATCATTACTGTCCCAACCTGGAAAGGCCAGACTTGGTCCCACCCCTGGGATCACTTGTAGCAATCAACTCAAGTTTATGTCCTGCTTGTGGCTCAGGACCATGCATTCTGGGAACCTAGGAAAAAAACAAACAGCAAAATGAAAGAAGTCCTTAGGGCTGAAAAACATTGGCAACATTTTCAGGAACAAAGCTCTACTTCCCCACACCCTTTAAAATGAGTAACTGAGTAAGCTGGCTGTGGCTAGGAATGATTGTTCTTCCTGGAAAGTAATTAAGTACCCCAGCTACTTGTCTACTTCTCTCTGGCTCCATCAGAGCTACGAGGTGAGAAACCCTGCTTCCAACTCCATTCTATAACCAAGGGAAAGGAGAATTAGAATTCTCTGCATTGTTCCCTCCAGCTAAGGACTGGTCCAACTTCATTCCTTACCCTGTGCCTCTAGAGTCTGGCATTTCATCTATAGAGACCAAAGGTGGCATCCTGAAAGGCAGGTGCAGGCTAAGAGGAAAGCCAAAAAGGCTGCAGCCCACCTTAATGCAATGAGCCCTTAAGAATCCCTCTATGTTCAAAACTATTTAGACTAGATTAAATCCAGAATAATTTACTAGGAGTAAACTATTTTCTGGGTAAAAGAAGAAAGACAAGGGGAGGGGGAAGCAACCAGCTGTCTAAAGAAACCTCACCCTGTATTTTCTTTCCTTCTGTTTTTATGCAGGCACTTGCGGAATGGATAGACGTCAGAACACATACATTATGGACAAAGGCTTCAAAGGTAGAGTATCTAATCCTGATGTCCTGTTACCGATCTGAAATGGCAAGGAATTCTGCCTGAGAGAATACTGCAAACCCCATGCCCCGTAAAAAACAAAAAAGCTAAGAAGCTCAAGGGACTCAGAGCCACTGGGTGACTCTGCCCAGGAGGAGCAATCCTAATAATAATGAATTCATCTTTCCATTGCAGTTGCACCTGCTTAGCAAACGCTTATGGGTTTGTTATAGATGCCAACTAAATGTCTTCGGAAATGTAGACCATCATTACCCCAACCAATTAGTACGAGTTAAATTGATTATAAATCTGAAATAAAGTCAATCTACCTGCCCCAGAGGCCTTCTGTTGTTGTACTGGCAAGGACCACCACCCTGCACCTGCTGCCTTTCTGGGGCACAAAGATTGCAAATGATGCCCAGTGTTAACAGCCCCTATCCTCCAGAGAACTCTGCGTCCAAGACAGATCCCTATGCCACAAGAACTACATACAAGGCGGACCATCCCTCTAGGAAGTCTACAGGTGAAGCCAAAAATCAAAGATCGAGTCCAGCCCCCCCAGTCAGGTCCCAGGTTTAAATGCTGAACATGTGAGCTAGGCAGGGTGCTTTGGAACTCTGTCACTTATTAACTGTGTGTTTCCTAAGGTTGTTTCTTCACCTGCAAGGTTGGGATAATTATGCCTGTCCTGTTGACTCATGCCTGTCTTATTATCTAACAAGGTTATCTTGGGTGTCCAATAAAGTCGGATGGGAAGCGCTTTTGTGTATTATAAAAGTGGTACCAATGTGATGTCTCTGGGAAATGTTTCAAAGTCTCAAACTGAAAGTAATAAAACTCAGCAAAAATCCCAACTGATATTCTAAATCTACCTCTGCACCAGAATCACCTCACAAGTTATGTTCAAATCGCAGGTTTACACCCCCCATCAGATTCTGCTGCAGTAGATGGAGAGGAGTACCTCAGGCTATCCTTATCAATTTTTATCCAACTGTCATTAGTCTAAACTGCCCCCAGCTTTCCCAGGTTTCTGTTCTGGTCTTTCAGACCTAGCATGACCATCTCCTAATCAAGGAGAGCAACTTGTGTACAATCTTAGGAAGTTGGCGATCAGAAGTGAGATGAGCAGAACACGGGTGAAAGAAAGAGAAGAGCAGGCTGAGCGACCATCAGCAAGGTTTAGGAGACACAAAGCCCAGGAGACCTGTCTGAGGAGGAGGCCATTCCCAAGCTCTAAGCTAGCCCATAGGCAGTATTACCCCAGGAGCTTGATTATGGCAAGTTTCTGAGGGTTCTGGTTTAAACCATCCAAATGGAGGCACACACCATTTCAGTATGTGAGGCTGCCAACAGAAGAGGCATAATGCCACTTGTCTGCTATGACCCTAAATCTGTTTCTCAATGTGGAATGGGGGCTAGAGAGCTATCCTGGGGCCTTTGAAGCTCTGAGAAGATGCATGACTCAATGGAGAATAGCTCAGACAAGCTCTGAGACTAGTGTACAGGCACACCTTCCCTATACACCTTGTCATCCTGTGCATGGTGATTAGGGTAACTACTTTTAAACTCAAAACCATAAAACAGAGCCAATGAACAGAGCCTCGGCATCACTGCATTCCTGTCTTATGGACTCATCTGAGTGCATGGGAGGCTCTCACAGGCAAGCAGCCAAATTCTGTTTCACAACTGGCTCTAATCAGCCTTTTAGAGAGAACTGTGTAGGCAAATGTACATCAAGTGTTGGGGGCCAACATGGCACAACAGAGTTCAAAAAGAAGTCAGTGAAGTATCACTGTAGAACTTAAATATGAATGTCAGAATGCTTACAAAACAAAGCATGGAACAAACCCTACCTGCTGGCTAAATCCCCAAACACTTGTGACCAGCTACTTCATGTCACTAATGTAAACTATTTCCTAAAGCAATAGGGGCAAGCCAAACCCAGCAGGACTAATAAGAGTCTAGGGGTTCTCTAAACTTGGTGTGTGTGTGCGGGGGTGGGGGGTGGCTTGCCAGAGAAGGAAAGGATTTGGGCTCCAGTTCAGCTGTACAGTGCTCACTAGACACAGCAGTACGTGTGGGTCTTGGCTTTTTTTTTTTTTTTTAAAGGGACAGTTGTGATAGTACCACCTCTAAGGCCCTTTCCAACTCTGACATTTGAAAAGTCCTAATTCAGTAACATCTACTTTTCTCTAACTGGGAACCATCACCTTGGGAGGCTGAAGGAGAGTGCTTACACAGCTAAGCACCTGTCTTCCCGTTTCTTAAGCATAATGACTGTACAATCAACTGTCGTGTCCAATTCCTTGTCTGTCATGCTTTCCAAGTGTGACAGAAAACAATCCACTTCTCTCCACCTTCTATCCGGGAATCCTTGGGCCTGGACTGCCATTCCCCCAGCCTGTACTCCCTTGCTACTCACTCCCTCAAGTGACTTTGGCTTCTCAGACATTTCGAAGCCCACTGACATCCTGACAACTCTTGTGGCTGGCCAGTGTTTTCTGCCTCTCAGACAACCAACCCCCCGCCCCGTACGTCCCATCCCTCCCCATATCCTGTCTCTCACGGAAGTGAAGAATGCTAGCTTAACCCCAGGAACAGAAGCAGCACACTGGCCTCCTATTGACAGCAGTAGCTCAGAGGTGAGCAACAGATACTTAGTGCCTGGGTTTCCACGTAAAGCTGAGTAACCTGGGCCTTAAATGGGTATCAGGCCTTAATAGGTTCAGAACATACTCTTCACATATTGGGAAGTTGTTTTCTCTCTAGACTTGTGCTTCCTCAAAAAATGAAGATGTTCATTTCAGAAAGCCATCTTGACTGTGAGGACATGCACAACGGTGTAAGGTCCAGAGGAGGAAACAAGGAGAGTGAGTGCCAGGGCACTTGGAGGACTGCATACTTCCCCTTTCTTTACACAGTGCCCTGACAAGCTGGCACTGGGGTGGGAATGGGGCTGGGAAGGGATGAGGAAGTATCCCAGCCCAGCTGGTTACTCTTCCCCACACCCTGTCATCAGAGCAGGCAGGTGGATGACTCAACAAGAGAAAGGCTTGGCTTCCTGAGGCTGAGTTCTCTGGCTTGCCTTGCCCCATCTCCTCCAGTTCCCAGCAGACATGGGATAACTCAGCACCCTCCCCAAACACCACTCTCCATGGGTTTCTCCATCCTGTCTTGACCTGCAAACCTTGTATGGAAGATCCTTGGCCCTGAGCCTAATTCCCTTCACCCCAGCTACAATTTAGCTCAGGAGAAGGAATATACTGAAATGGATAAAAGCTAACATTTTCTTCATCAAATATTGAGAGCAGCCCACTGTTTCACTTTCTGGTGAAAATACAGCTGGGTGAGGCTCTAAGGCTTTCCACTACTCTAATTTAGCCTTTCCTCTCAGCAGGCCCTGGTATTTCTAGGAAAGACAAACTGAAGCAGCTATAAAGAGCTTACACTCCAGCTAACTACATATGCTGATGGAAAAACATCTTGATTGTCAGATAAGACAGTGGTTGAGTCCTAAGCACTAAGCATTAGACTAACAAACTTTGAGCTTTGGTTTCCTCATTTCTAAACAGTAACAGCAGTCCTTTCCTGCCCAGCGCCCCACCAAGTTTCTTTCTTTCTATTTGCTTTGAGACAAGGTCTCACTATAAAGTCCTGGCTGGCCTGGAACTTGATGTGTGAACCAAGCTAGGCTTAAACTCAGATCTGCTAGCTTTTGCCTCCCAAATGCTGGGATTACAGGTGTGCCTAATCACAGCCAATGCCTAAGTTTCAAATAGCCTAACTGGAATGAAAGTCTCTTCAAGTGCTACACAAAGTAAGCTGTCCCTCAATTCCACATAATATGCAACCAAGACAGTGGTGACAGGTGACGAACGGCTTTCAAACAAGAAGTCCTGAGCCTCTCCCTGCCTGATGAGTGCAGACCAACCATATCAGGACAGACTGGGAAGTTCCCAGGCTTACACCACTCCCCAGTACTAAGGAGGTACTGTGAGGCAAACCAAGATGAGGGCTTTAGACAAGTCACAGTCTAGAACCCGGCCACCATTCTCTGTCCTGTACGTGGGTAGGCTTCCACCAGCAGAAAGCAGCACCTGTCTACCTACCCTTCAGTCCTAGCCAGAACTGGCTGAGACTGCTCATCATCTAGCAGGAATGTTTTTTCCTCCAGTCAGATGCTACAAAGGTCAGTCTTAGACCAACCAGACTAAAGCCAACTTCTCTCCCAACTTGTGAGCTCAGCTGGGATGAAAAGCACTTTGGATTTGCTTCTGGAACTGGCTTTGCTAGGGAGAGGCAGTGGGACTCTGAGGAACTGACTTCCCTAAGTCTCAATTTCTTCCTAAACCACTGAGGCAGGCAGGAGGAGGAGGACAGCTGCTGCTCTGCTTGCGTCCCAGCATCCTGAACACCTGAAGGAACTAGTAGGTGAACACACTTCTACACACAAGCAAGGACATTCTGCCTGCTAGAGCACCAGACCTGCCCCACACCAGACCATTCGTGCTGGTGCCCAGCTCAGTTACTTCAGTCACTTGCACATCTAGTTCCCCTTGAGTCACATGGCTTTCACTTTTTAACATTTTCAGCAAAATCAAAACTGGGGGCAGAGAGCTTAGCTGACAGCCCCAAATGTAAACTATGGTGGTTCCAGTGAGCAGATTCCCTAAGAATTTCACCAGCTGACTTTCCTGGACATTTCGAGGTGAGAGGCTCTTAGGTTACTCTTGACTCTCAAGAGTGCTTACTTACAGACACCTTGCCTGCCAGTGCCTCACAGCTAAGGGTCACAACTGTCAGACTAGCTTACCGTGCACAGATAGAGCATCACCCCCAAAGGGAAGGAGAGTAGCAGTTGAAGTCAGTCCCTTTCTTTTCCCTGTGACTCTAGTCACTAAGGGCTCTTCCTCCTCCAGGAGAGCCACTGCCACTTCATCTCATTTTTATTAGACATCACTCTGCACCCTTGTGGAACTGAGTTCTAGTGACAGAGAAGCATACAACTGAAACAAGCTCCAGTCAACATTCCCAAGGACCGGGGAAGATAAGCCTGGACTACACTTAGAGCTTGCTAACAACACTCAGGTACCTTCTCAAAGGCCAGCTTGCAACCGAGCTGCTACACTTCATTTAGCCCACTCTAAGGATGAGCTCCTGAAAGACAGGGATGCTGCTATTTGCTGAAGACTGCTAAACTGTTGACATCCATACTAAAACACATATATGCTGCTATTGCTGCTTCTGAATCAAAGTTTCTAGTCATCATCCCAGAAAACATGGGGCCAAGAAGTCCCAGAGCACAGATTTGAGTCATATAGCTCTGCAGTGCTATTTACTAACTCATGACCCTAGCCAAGTAACTGTACCTCTCTGGGCTTCCACACCATAACATACCAGCTAGCATTTGTATAAACTAAACAATACATGTAATTGCACACTGTGAATAATCTTGAGCTAGTATCTAAAGATTAAAGCCAATGATTTTCTTGTCCTTCCAAAACATGCTTCTGTGGGAAAAGAATACCTAAGAAAGCATACCTTAAGACACTGAATAAGATTTAACCTTCCAGCCGGGCGGTGGTGGTGCACGCCTTTAATCCCAGCAGATCTCTGTGAGTTTGAGGCCAGCCTGGGCTACCAAGTGAGTTCCAGGAAAGGCACAAAACTACACAGAGAAACCCTGTCTCAAAAAACCAAAAAAAAAAAAAAAAAAAAAAAAAAAAAAAAGATTTAACCTTCCGATATCACAGTCTTTTCCAGCCCCAGGATCCTGAAGGCACACAAACTTGACTGCAGTCTGTTTCTGGTATTTAAATGAATCCTTATGTCCTTGTTTGTCCTAAGAAATCTCTCTTGCCTTGCAGATTACATGAAAGAATCTGCGTGCAGTTCTAGTACTTGTTCCTTGAACAGCAGTGAAAACCCTTACGCTACAATTAAGGATCCACCCATCCTCACCTGCAAGCTTCCAGAAAGCAGCTATGTAGAAATGAAGTCACCTGTGCACATGGGGTCTCCGTACACAGATGTGCCATCCTTGTCGACATCTAATAAAAATATATATGAAGTTGGTAGGTGTCTCACATAAGTAACTTAGCAAAACCAGGGCAACAGTGCAGCATCTCAAGTGAATCCCTCCTCCATTCACTGTCTCCACAACACACCCTTCTATCTGGTTACATCTGAAGGAACCCGAGGAGAAACTTCATCCCAGGACTGCCCTCCCCTCTAATGCAGGAAAACAAATCTTGTGCTACTCTGCTTACAAATCACAACTGATAAGCAGTAAAAATAGCAAGGGTGGAGGATCAGTATATAACACTTTAACTGATTGTTGATACACATCCACGTCTGAAAAAGAAAACAGTCAGAACTACTGTTTACAAGTTTCTAAATCACTTCCTTACACCTCCCCATGTTTCAACTATGATCCTAGAGGTGTTCATAGGCCCCACACCTCTAGGGTGTCCGAAATCTCTTGTTGAGCAGAGGCTGGGATTCTGACAATGCACTCCTTTAGGTTTTCCAGCTCTAGAGCAAGCCTGTCCTAATCCTCATGTATGTCAGATTTAGACATCCACAGTTCCTCTCCCCAACAAGGTAAATAGAACTTTCTTCTCTCCCACCAAGGCATCAAAGCTAATCTGTTCTCTGAACTCATTTTTCACTATATTCCTTAGAGCCCACAGTCAGTGTGGTCCAAGAAGGCCGAGGCCATAACTTCAGCTATATCCAGACTCCATACGACCTACCTAGGAACAGCCATATTCCTGGTCATTATGACCTCCTCCCAGTAAGACAGAGCCCTGCTCATGGGCCCTCCCAGGACAAGCAGTAAGAGGGATAAGCTTCTCTCTTAGTGTCCTCTGCTGACTATTCTCTGACTCTGAAAGAAGACAATCCGTGACTTGAAATATCAGTACAGATTGACCTGGATTGAAAGAAGCACTTCCAAACGGGATTGGGATAACTGTTCAAGAAAGTCTGTTCACAAAGGCAAATCCTATCACCTTCAGCCCTAAATGCCCTGGATATGATTTTTATAACATTTAAGATACTGCTACTCATCAACATCAGCTAAATTCAGCTAAAAGATATGTATTTAATATTCTGAAACAATGCTTAAGATGCATGTAGCTTAGGTTCTGCAAACTTTCCTAGAAGGAAAGGGGACTGGGGAAGGGAGAGGGCACTTTAAAGCACCTGAAATGTGTATGTGCTGTTGATTGTTGTTACCATCAACATCTGTTTCAGTACCTAAGGGAACTGGTACGTGGACACGAACTGTTCTAATATTAATCGTAAAGTCTGTGTACATAAAGAATGGTCCATCAAATTATAACAGCCATAATCAGAGTTTAAAATGTAGCATACTTCTGACAACTTGTATTTTCAAAAACAAGAATTGAATAAAGACAGAGTCACTTTCTTCTGCACCATCAGTGATAGTAGGCAAAACAGAAAGAGAAGGAAAAAATAAAATAAAATGAAAGAGTAATTATTTCAAAAGTGCAGCACTTTCATTCAGTCTAGAATAATTTCTATGCCTGCTTTACCAAATTTTACCAAGTCAAAGTTCAAGAATAATGAACGCCAATCCTGGCCTGGCTGCATTACATTAGTACACCTAGTACCTGGGTCATTCTGTGTGCACCAGAGAACTAAGCTGCTGTTTTAAGAAAGCAGTCACAGGGCTGGGAATGCAGCCCTGAGGAAGACCACTTTTCTAGTGAGCAAGGCCTAGGGTAGATCACTAGCATCATAAAAAAGGCACAGGCTGATAAGAATTAAGTTTCCCTAGAAACCATCCAATTGGCCCATTCAATTTACTTAGTTGGGAGTCCCCTGACTTGTTTTCAAGCAGTTCTTCACAGATGGCACTTGATGTAGCATGGAACCTAAGAGTGTAGAAGAAATTACACAAATGTAGGCATAGCAAGCTTAAGTTGCTTAACATATATTGTGCTTTTTGATGGAATTAAATAAATGTAAAAAAAAAAAATTTTAAAGCCCAGCACTTATTGAGATGGGCAAATATGTATTCCATTAGTTGGTGCTTTAAATCTCCTGTTCAGATAAGTTCATAGCTCCCACTGCAGAGTTTAATAGCAGGTAAACTGAGGCTTGGACAATTCTGAATGTGGCTAATTCCCAAATTCCTATAGGACCCCTTCATAAGAATTAAGGGCAAACTGGAAGTTAATGGCCACCCTTGTGCCACCCCAAGCTCTTAAAGAGTAATGAGGGTCTAGCCAGTGAAAATTACCTAAAAAGGGTTTACAGAAGAGGGACTAGACGACTGTAAAGGTGGATACTACTACAGGAAGTGGGGTTGATACTAACTGGAAGTCAGCTTGGAACCCCTTAGTTTGAGTAAGAATCAGCAAAAGCAAGAAAATAAATATATAAGCAAATCTCCCTCCTCACTTCACTCAAGGCATAAGCCAATTTTAGCATTAGAGGAACATAAACATGAATGCTGCATGTGTGCATGGAAGCGAGTGATCAGCAATAGTAAACTTTCCAAAAAGCCTTATTAAAATAGAAAACACTAGAAAATTACTTTGTAGACCTAAGTTAATATTTCTCATACATATGTATAAAGAAATAGTTAAGAGACTCACCTCAGTATTTCAGGGCCACGAGTGTTCAATTATCTTTGTGAAGCAAGGATGAAGAAGCATGGCAAAATCCAATCAGCAAGGAGAAATGGCATCTCAATCCCAGGCTTTATCTTCTTCCCTTATCCTGCATGTACAATAACTGCTACCTGGCAAACTGCAATCATGCAAATTCCAAGTCTCACTTGCCAACTCCCCTCTGCACAAAAGTACCCAGCAAGAGGAGGGATGGCTAGAGCATTGGTCAAGAGATGTTGGCACCACTCGTTAAGTCACTTGCCCTCTCTGGGCTCCTTTATTCCCTACACGTGAGAGAAGAGACACAGAGTGGGAGCAGAGCTCTAACAACTCTCCAACTGTAGCACTCTACAACATTTCAAGCAACACAGTTCAATCAGGCAATACAGAGGAGAGGCAAAGGGCAAAGATGTGATTAACTATGGTGACGACAGCAGCCTTCACTTAGCTAAGAGTTAGCACTAAGACATTTCAATCATGCAGAGCTGTTAGGAATTTCTGTCTAAAAATCACAAACAGGTTTACAGTCGGCCTAAACATGTACACTGTGCATTCTAGCGATGATTTGGAAAGATCTGTTCCATTATTTTTCAAAATGAAAACTTCAATCCAGTAAATTAATATGTATACAAGTCAGACAAATAAAGAACACAGTTATTGTACAATAGTGTAAGAGACTATGAAATGGCAATACTTTTTTAAATCACAGATTTGTAATATATTTGTTCACTGTGCAGAGGGACTGTACCTCAAACAAAATAAAATGGATTTCTCAAACTAACTTACAAGAATGCCTACTGTTGTTTTGCACACAGAAAATCTATAATCTACACTTTATGTTTAAGACAGTACTAACCTACATTTGGTATAGTTACTTTAAACAGCTGGAAGAATGAAAATTATCACAATAGATGCTTCAAAAATTAAGCGAAAGGTTATTTTTAAAGTGAAAATGGGATCTACTTAACTCATGTGAAGTATTTTAAAATCTCACTCACACTAGTATTAGGTTTCTCTGTTTTCCCAAGGATGTGTACTCAAAGGGCAAGATTAAGGACTACCTAATTTATATAAACCCAATGAACAGATTTTGACTAATAGAATTTAGCATATGCATCTGCTTTAGGACATTTTAAACAAAAATCTTCTGATATAGTTGGATGTGTGTGTGTGTGTGTGTGTGTGTGTGTGTGTGTGTGTATTTTTAAAGCTGTAGGACAATCAGGATGACTCACGACTATAATCCCAGCACTTAGGAGGCTGAAGCAGGAGGACTACCAAGAGCTCCAGGCCAGCCTGTCTCAAAACAAGCAAACAGACGAACAATAAAAGCCAGGCATGGTGCTGTACTCTTGTAATCCCAGTATTCAGGCAGCTAAGGCAGGAAAGTTTCAAGTTGAAGCAGCTTAGGCTACATAGTGAGTTCAAGAGTAGCCTAGGCTAGGAAACTCTATCTCAAAAACAAACAAAATGCAGCAGGTTTATTTTTTTAAGAAAACACACACATTACTCAATTGAGCACAGAGCTCAGTGATAGAGCATTTGCCTAGCATGCATGAAAGTCTGGGTTCAATTCCTAGCATCACAAAAGCTTAAAAGAAAATACAGATGCCAAAAAATAGCTTACTGGGCTGGCAAGATGATGACCTGAGTTTAATGCCCAGGACCTGGTAAGGAGTAAGGTACAAGTTGTCCTCTGACCTCCACATGTGTGCTGTGGATATGCACACACGCATGTGCACACAGATCAAACAAATAAATATACATAAATTAAAAAAATAAATTCTGGAATGAGTTCATTAAGTTTAAATTTGCTCTTCAGACTTTCAAAGGTATATATATTATCCTCATACTAAGTCAACTCAAAATATTACAACTTGTCAGTTCACAAGGCTTAAGTGATACTCGGGAAGCAGAGCCAAGAGGATCTCTGTGAGTTCGAGGCCAGCCTGGTCTACAGAGCGAGATCCAGGAAAGGCACAAAACTACACAGAGAAACCCTGTCTCGAAAAAAACCAAAAAAATAAAAATAAATAAAAAAAATTTTTAGGTGCCGGGCGGCAGTGGCGCACGCCTTTAATCCCAGCACTCGGGAGGCAGAGCTAGGCGGATCTCTGTGAGTTCGAGGCCAGCCTGGTCTACAAAAGCAAGTTCCAGGAAAGGCACAAAACTACACAGAGAAACCCTGTCTCAAAAAATAAATAAATAAATAAATAAATAAATTTTTTTTTTTAGGCTAGGTATAGCCTCCTACACACTCCTATAATCTTAGCCCTTCAGGAGACTGAAGGGTCTGGAATTCAAAGCCAGTCTAGTTAGTAAAACCTTGTGTCAAAATAAAATAAATGGCTGGGGATGTTAGCTCTGCAGAGTTAACTTGCCTAAAATGTGTGCAACCCCAAGTTCAGTCACCAACCACCACCACCACCACCACCACCACCACCACCACACACACACACACACACACACACACACACACAAAGTTATTTCAATTTAGTATAGTGTTTAATCAAGAATGATATATTTTTGCTACTCATAAATAAGGGACAATTATTCTCCAGGGCTGGAGGTTGATGCATTTAGTGAACAAAGGGTGAAGTTATACTCTGTGAGTCTCTGAATATTACTAGTACCATAGAGGATAATCAAGGACCAATGGCTGCAGATTGTGCCCTTAGCACCCACACATTCTATTAGTCATTCACCTACTTAGAAGGAAGACACAAGAGTTCACCTGATCAGTTCACCTCTCTAAGGAAGGATGGATCAATGGATGGCTACATGGGAGCTCACTATATTTGTGCTCTGTGAATTTTTTAAATTGGAAGTCTATATTTATAGAATTATACAATTCTGTGTTATTTTAAACAATAGTTAGTTGCCAGATTATATCTGCCCAAGCTATACCAAAAGGACACCTACACTCCTCCCTCTTAGCCCTCCCACAGTGTTCTGACATGGGGTTGTCAGGGAAAAACAGACATTCAACATATAAACATGAACAAAACCTATTTCCTGCCTGTGGAGCTTACAATGTGATTACAAAAGGGCAGAGATAAAGGGAGGCCTGGGGTGCTAATTACGCAGGTTCTTCCTTGACTTACAGGGAGCCGAACAGGGGTCCAAACCAACCCCACACAGAGGCGAAGCTCTGCTTTGACTTCAGTTGTCAGATTCTCTCCTCTTTCTAGCATCTTCCGCCTAAACAACTGTCTACCTATCAAACTGTCTACCCTAGAGCCTTGGGTAAGAGGAAGTAGGGAGCCAGAGATCTTACATAGTACTGTTATTTATGTATCCACTTTAATGCAAAAAATAAATATAAATAAAACTAGTTATATATAAAACAGTTTCTAGGGCTAGCAAGATGACTCAGTAGTAAAGGAACTTGCTGCCAAGGCTGACAACCTGATCCCTGGGATCCACACAGTGGAAAGAGAGAATCAACTCCCTCAGATTGTTCTCTGATCTCCAACCAAGTACTGTGGCATGCCCCATTGCACCCTCATAAGTGTAATAAAAAACTTTAAATGAAATAATGTTGCTTCTTAAATTGTTCCATGTCAGGCAGGTGTGTGTGTGTGTGTGTGTGTGTGTGTGTGTGTGTGTGTGTGTGTATGTGTTTTTCTTGGACCCCAATAATGAAAGGTTTTGGCAGCGGCCAGTACAATGAATGAGTGGCAATCCCTTAAAGACATGAAGAACCATACCACTTCCTTGAAGATATATGAAAATGATCTGCTGAGATACTAGGGGCTGTCAGCAGGGGATAGATGCTAAAAACAGGATATCTGCTCGGTGGAATGGGAGTAAAAGGATCTGAGAGTTTATAGTTTGAGGAAAGGTGAAGTTCTGCTAACTCAAAAATACAAAAGGAATGTTGCTGGCTACTAGTTTTAGTACTAGCTAGTACTGGTAGAGCATAGTTAACAGCCAATACATAATAATTTTGTGTTCACATTTGTTAAGAACTACCAATCCCATGTCTAATAAATGGTAAGAAAATGAATTCAAATAAATTTAACAATTAAATCACATCAACACCCTGGAATGTCATTTAATCATGTGCATGCATACATTACCCATACACTGGAGGACGTTTCTGTTTGTTTTATTGAGGTGCACACAGGGTCTTGAACTCCTGATCCTCCTGCTCCTACTTCCCAAGTACTGTGTACCATCATGCCCAGCTTAGTCACTAGTACTAGACAGCTAGCTCTTTAGGGCCCTATGAAAGATAATGAGTTCTTAAAAAGTATGCAAGATGTTTTTTTTTTAAAGTTTTCTCCCAGAATGCAAGCCAGGTGCAGTGGCACATACTTGTAATCTCAAAACTGCAGAGCAGTATCAGGAGAATCAGGAATTCAAGACCAACCTCAGCTACATGAGATCTTCTCTCAACAAAACAAAAACAAAAAGCTAGTAGATTTTTTAAAACAATAAAAACCATAAAGAGTTCTCGACTTATAGGTGACTCAGCAGATGATCAAATGCTTCTCCCTTCCTTCACACATATCTTGACACACATTGTTAAAGTTGACGTTTTCAAATGTCCTGAAAACTTGTATCTCATTTAATGAGAATTAACATGGTGATAGATGATTTTAATCAAGATATTAAGACCAAAACCATTTCTATAAAGAATTAATAATTTGATTTTAATACCTACACGACTCAGAAATGATCTAGTTTAGTCACATCATTACTTCAAAGAATTTGAACTACAAGATGAAATAGACAAGAACTACGACTATAATCTCTCTTTTCCAAGCAGCTGCCTACTGTGTTAGTTTAGACCCATTAGTTCAATCTTCTAACTCACATGTGATGCAGCAAATTTTCTAATAATACCTGCCTGAGATACAGCATCCTTTCTAACATTCTATTCTCCAATTTTTAGGAAAATGGATACTGTTAGTAAAGTAAGATTCTGTCAATGAGATTAGCATTCTATGTCATTTTATCAGCCTCCTACAATATGGAAGAACACAACCATTTTTTAAAATGTTAAGATTAACAACTCTGTTTTATTGGTGATGTATTCAGTCCTGGAAAGGACTATGGTACAGCACTGCTCCAACCAGGAGAAAGCTCAGGTTGCTTTCTCTCTCTGGCATAGTGTCATGGCACCCTATCTAAGACTCGGATAGCCCATTAAACCATGTGGGTGTGACTCCTTTCACAGCCTTTGTCCTTTTTTTGTAGCACAACAAATGAAGGTCATGTACAATCTAACAAAGCCCCATTTTATTCTGTTTTGGTTTTGTTTTATTTGAGACAGTGGTGGTTCCCCTGCGTGACTAGGTGTCTGTAGCCTGGTATATAGATCAAGTGGCCTCCTGCTTCTGCCTCCTGAGTGTTGCCATAAAAGGTAGGACTAGCAGTTTGAATTTTCTTCAGGATTATGATTCATTTTTTTTTCTTTAGTTAAAAACATTTTACAAAACTCTATAAACTGAAAACTAATAGTAATAAATTCTTAATTTATCTACCAACCTTTTCTGCTTCTCATGTGGGCCAAAAATGTCCAAATGGTATACCTTTTTCTTTATAACAGATTAATTATCACAACAGCTCAAACCACTGAGAGCATTTGGATTTTATACTCAAGTCAGAAATGACAAAAATTAAAACAATCATTTTCCTAACAACCAAAAATAAGACTAACTCAGATGTATGTTTCAAACTTTTATGGGTTAACTTTTCTGCAGAACTCTTCAGAATTTAAAAAAAACAATGGCAAAGAACACTGGTTGCCACCTCTGCTTACAATTCCAATTTAACATACTCAGTGGAATGGCTAAGGATAACTTACCCTGATATGGTGACAACTATGAGAAAAGACAGCATTTTCTGAATAACAAAGACAAGGTATGATGGCTAACTGGCTTTTCAGGAGAATTTAACAGGTTCAGAAAAACATCTAAAGTTAACAGTAATGAAAAGCAGGGTCCAAGTACTTAGGAACTGCCTTGAGCCTAGAGTTGTCCTAGTAAATAAAACTAATGCTTCCTGCTTCGGTCAGTTTATCTCCTGAGATACAACTCAACATGAAAACTGTGACATGCAAAGTCACTTTCTAACACTGAATATTGCTTGAACCTCTCCCAAAATCCAATCACATCCAAGAGCATTTAAATCTATTCTTGGTTTAAAAAAAAAAAATTAAAAGCTACACTTAGTCATTTTTTTATTTACTATATATTTTTTTCTTAGTTTTATTTCATAAAACTCCTGCAAATTTTTAAATAAATAGAGATGGAACCTTTTTCTGTGTCTAGTGACACTGTTTGACAGGGAAGTACAGAGACTGTGTCACCACTGTCCCTAGTAATACTTTTCCCAGAAGAGTATAATTGAACTGCAGATCTAAAGTCTCACCTGAATTGACACTGTTGCCCCCAATCCAAGTTTACTCAGCAATGCAAAACCTATGTTCTCACTCATCAGAAGCAAGTCTTCATGGCTGCATCCAAAGCATTCAGGGGAAAAATATAATCTGACAACACTGGGAATAGTCCCCCTATAACTGTTTATTAGGATGAGAATATACTCCAAATCAATAACTAAAAAAAAAAGTCAAATTACAGAGCATGCTTAAAATACAAAGTAGCAATTTATAAATAGACAGTATCTTTATAATCAATACACTAAAATAACAAATAGCTACAAAAGAAAAACAAAATGACTGACTACAGCAATGCCTTCTGTGCTCCCCACACATCATGAGCACTGCAAAAAGCGGAAGATTAACCATGAAACATAGTCTTCTATGCAAGCCCACACATTTTTGTTTTTTGCAGGTATCCCACCATCCTGAACAATATCTTTGCAGTTAACTTTCAGAAAACTGCAGAGTAAGTGCTTAATATTATCCACAAGGAAGTAAAACCTAGTATTAGTGTGCACATTTCTGAATGAGAAACTAGCTGCTCCATTAATTTCAATTACGTAGTGGAAAAATCTATTTCAGGACCCTACAATGCCTAAATGCATTCTACTTAAACTCAAGGTACTATTTCATTTTACATACTAAAAGAACACATGCCTTTAAGTGGTACCACTTGAGCATAAATTAACCTCTCACTGTATTCTTTAGACATACTAAAACCAAAGGTTTAAATGAACTATATTCCATTACACACGGTAGAACTCAAATATAAGCATTGTTAAAATAATTACCCATGCTTGTTGGTGGATATGGTGATAAAATTAGGCTGCATTTCACTTACTAGAAGGGTTTAAAAACAAAATTAACAAAAAACACTTCAAAATGTGTATGACTAGCATTAAGCTAGTTATTGCATGAGCAATAAAAATGTCACACAATCTACTGCTGGGAAATGAGACTGGTTAAGCTACTCAGGCTGCTGATCACTGCAACAGAGACACCTCAGACAGAAGTCCACTAGCCTGCCAGGCAGCAGGTTAACTTATGACCCCATAACCATGATGCCCTCCCTACACATAATATAACAGTCCTTTGTATTTATTAAGATAATTCTTTTCCAGAAAAAAAAATCCCCATCATCTTGGATGCTTACAAAAACTAAAGAAAAAATTTACAACATAGACCTATTAAGGCATTTTAAAAATTGACTTCCACAATGGAAAATCTTCAAGCTCTCAAAATGCTGTTATGTTTATAGAGCAATCCTTAGGTCTGTCAAAATATATACTGCATTGAGAAGAGTCTTACAAGCTGCTCTGTGGCAAAATAATAGCTTGTTTCTAAGGTTGTCTTAGTTAGATTCGATCAGGACCAATGGGTCTGAGCTTCAAGTGATCAAGTTCTATTATGTTCTACAGTGACAGGCTTCCATGATGAAGAGTAAACAAATAACTGAGGAATTCAAACATTCAGTTTATTAAACTAAGGCTAGAGAAGCCATAGCATGAAAAAGAACTGCAGTCATTCAGGACAAAGTTGATGATTTTATAAAGCCAAAATCAAAAGACTTAAGACATGAGAAGATTCTTAAGTGTGAGGAAGTAATAAGACACAGAAAGTGACCACAAGAATTACAAATATATTTAAATCTCAGACCTGGGAAATGGACTATACACAGCCTTCTAGGGGAGAGAGACGCCTTAGATGTTCTGACAGCACTGCACCTTTGGCTTGTTTTCAGTGGTAGGTGGAACATGAATAGGAACCACGTTGTTGCTTGGAGACATGTCATTTTCACGTCTGTCTGACATTTGCTTCTGAGAAACAATGCGATAGATCTCTGGATGACAAAAGAAACGGAAACACTTAGTGTGTGTAAACCCACGAAGAGTTTATGTGAAAGAGATGAAGACATGTAGAACAGAAAACACACATTTACATTTTATTTTTAGGCCAGGCATGGTAGTGCACATCTGTGATCCCAACACTTGGGAGGTGGAGGCAGGAAAATTAGGAGTAGAAGACCAATCCTGGCTACATAGCAAGTTCAAAGACAGACTGGCTACAGGAGACCTTGTCTCAAAAAGTAAGATTTTATTTTCAAATAGCCACTAGCTAGAGTCAAAGCATTATTTTTAACGATTTGTTACAGTAAGAAAAGTAACAAGGTTTCTCCATTTCAGAGGGGAAAGTTTACCCATTAAGTAAACAGCACCACATTAGACGGTGCCATATTTATGGGTATAGATCTGAATTAAATCGTAAAAATAATGGGGTTGGGGATTTAGCTCAGTGGTAGAGCGCTTGCCTAGCAAGCACAAGGCCCTGGGTTCGATCCTCAGCTCAAAAAAAAAAAAAAAAAAAAATCGTAAAAATATATACTTAGCCCTCCACAAAAAGTCCACACAAACTGACAATGTGTAAAATAAATCTGCACTATCATATACACCTAACTGTTTTCTAGGTTCTGTAGGGAAGAACACAATTTCTCGAACATAGTAAAATCCCAAGAACTTCAGAAGAGAAAGGGCCCTCTGCTTACACTGTCCTCCTCTGGGACTAAGGTTAAATTATACTTACTTATTCAAAGGAGATAATCTAAGATGTACATGTACTATTTTACTTTCATGACATATATCAAGATTAATCTTGTAGTCCTCCACTAAACATTAGTCTTTTAAAGACTAAAATTATTTGCTTCATTTTTGCTTTAGTACCATAGAATAGACGCTTGAAGAACTACTTGCACAAGTAAACATCACTGAATGTCTCCCAGTATCTGTACTGAATTCACTGAAAGTGGCCTTGCACTGCACCACCTAATCAAACAACAATATACTTCTCAAGAACAGAGAACACAGGCTTCCATATTGCCTTTCCAGGGTTCTTTCTAAAGCAATAACATCACAAGGTAGGGAACTCTAGAAAACAGGCAATCCAATAGGATGTACAAGAAGAACATAATGTACTCCTTCCTATGTGGGCTCCATGTGTCACTGACAAACCTGCTCTCGGTGAATTTGCTCGTGCAGAAATAGGACAGATACAGAATCAGATGAATATAAATTTTCTATCTATGCTACCCAATACAGTAGCTAACTATTTAAATAAAAATTAAAATCCATAGCTAAGCATGGGGACACAAGATTTTAATCCCAACACTCAGGAGACAGGCAGGCAGATCTCTGTGAACTCAAAGCCAGCCTGGTCTACATAGTAAGTACCAGGCCAGTCAGGGCTACATAGTGAGATTTGTCATTAAAAACATCAAAAGGCAATTCTATGAAGAATATTATTAATAAACGGGAAAATCTGAATAATAAATCTGAAAATAAGAACTGCACACTAGAAATACTATAGACATACCAAGTTTTTTAGACCTACAGTCATATGACTATGTAGGACCATGCTTTGCTCATATGAAATAAAATGTTTAAACTTTAAAAGTATAAAATTATAGCCAGGCGGTGGTGGCACACACCTTTAATCCCAGCACTCAGGAGGCATGTCTCAAAAAACCAAAAAACCAAAAAAAAAAAAAAAAAGAAAGAAAAAGTATAAAATTACGCGGGCAGTGGTGGTGCACGCCTTTAATCCCAGCACTCGGGAGGCAGAGGCAGGCGAATCTTTGTGGTCTACAGAGCAAGATCCAGGAAAGGCACAAAGCTATACATAGAAACCCTGTCTCGAAAAACAAACAAACAAAAAAGTATAAAATTACACAGTAAAAAACAGAAAATAGAGATATATGCTCAAAATGTTCCAAAAAGGTTGGGTGCTGTCGTGCACGCCTTTAATCTCAGCACTTGGGGGACAGAGGCAGGTGGATGTTTGTCTGTGAGATAAAGGCCAGCCTGGTCACCATAATGAGTTCCAGGACTGCCAGAGCTATGTAGAGAAACCTTTCTCAAAACAAGTTCCAAAAACACATCAACCAACTATAATGTATAAACATTATCTGGATCCTAATTTAAACTGCAATTTTTAAAAACTCTTGAGTATATTTAATATCGTTTAGATAACAAATAGTAATAAGAAATTACTACAAATTTTTAAGTAGTTGTGTTATGAATTTAAGTTACAATTTTTAGATGCGTATTCTGAAATATTTGCAAATGAAATGACTTATTATCTGGGATTTATTTCAAAGTAATAAAAATGGTCATAGGTCAGGAATTGACACTAAAGGTTACTAAAATGGACTAGTATGATCTATTCTGCTTTAGGTAAGCTGGAAGCGAACTTACTGCCTGGGTTTAGTTCTCAGCACCCACATGGTGGCTAACAACCATCTGTAACTGCAGTTCCACAGGATTCAATGCCCGTTTCTGACCTCCATGCACACTAGGCACACATGTAGTACACACACATCCATAAAGGAAAGCATTCATACACATAAATTAAAATAAATATATCTCTAAAAAAATCAGTTCCCCTACGGTTGAGCAACAGTAACTTAATAAATGAGGCTGGAGACATGGTTCAGTGGTTAGGAGAACCCACTGCTCTTCCAGAGGACCTGAGTTCAATTAATAGCACCCATGTCAAGTGGCTTACAACTGGTCCTAATTCCAGCTCCAGGAGCATCTGACTCTTCTGGCCTCTTTCATCGATCACCCCCAGACATGGGGCATACACTCAACACACACACACACACACACACACACACACACACACACACACACACACACACACGTTAATATATGAACTAACAACACTCACCAAAAATGTGCCTTTTGTATGATTTTCTAGGGAAGTAGCTAAAATCTGTCTGAGAAGGTTGGTAGTGGTTCAAAGGTGAAGAAGCATTAGTAGAGAAAGAATACAATAAAGTTTAAAAATATGAACACAGAGGGTATGGTGTTGCCAGATCTTTCATTCGGAGGAGATAGGGATGGCCATTGAGATGGTCCAGTGGATAAAGGCACTTGTTCCTAACCTTGACAACTTGAATACAATCCCCAAAAGCTCCACGTTAAAAGAAGAGAGCCTAACTCCTGAAGGTTGTCTTCTGACCTTCACTCTCATACTGTGGCACTCAGTGAGCCCCACCACAACACAAAACAAATATTTTAAAAATTGTTTTAAAAGAAAAAAAGCCAGATGTGGTGGCACATGCATCTTTAATCTCAGTGCTTGAGAAGCAGAGGCAAAAGGTACCTAAAGATCTCTGTGAGTCTGAGACCAACCCAATCAACATAGGGAGTTCTAGGCCAACCAGAGCTACGCAATGATACACTATCTCAAAGAAGAAGAGGGGATAGGGTTGGGGGTAGGAAGAGGGAGGCAGGAAGAGAGAGAGGAATGAAGAAGGAAAGAGAAAAAAGAATGGAATGGGAATGCATCCAGGACAAAGAAAGAGTTCCCTTCAGGCTAGTGACTAAGGAATAATAATGATAATGATCAACTTGTGGTTAAACTATACCATTCATTCTTTATGTTGTCCACTAATACCTAACTGGATAGACCATATTTTTGAAGAGAAAATCATTAAATATGTGATCTCTGTTAAAATTCAACTTCTTTACAAGCTGTTCTAAAGACTAAGTTAAGGGAACAAAAGCAAAACATCAGAAACACCTCCATGAATTACAAATGCATACAACACCAGAAGAGAGACAAAGGCAGACTTCTTAGAGGACAGAGAAGTAAATAATTAAAGAGAGCTCATTACAAAGAAGAAACTTGAGCAGTGTTGTGCAACAGTCCCAACATTCTTCTAGAAATGGTAACGCTGCTGTGTATACTCCTGTCACTAAAAACATATCCACTTTTGAAAAATACCAACAAGGCAATAAACAAAACGAATCAGGAAAAAATGTCTTCAAGTCTAAACAGTTTTAAAGAGCTCCACAAGTAATTTTCTTAAGTCTCTTGTGTCGGGTGTGCCATTTTCTAGGATAAGCAAACAGTAACCAGGAACTGTCCAGCAGGGACCTGATTATAGTTATTTCTTGGTGGGGGAGGGGTCAGGAATATGCTAAGTCAGAAGCAGGTTCTATACATCCCTCAAGGGTCTGTTCTCCTTTAGAACCAAATGAACGTGTTAGTTAATTTCCATGCAGTCTCTTTTCAAGATGTCCAAAGGTTAGGAAAAACTAGGAAAAATCAATCCTACTTTTTCTTCCATCAGAATCTCTTATAGGAGAGCTAAACATAAAGTCAAATACTAATATATTATGGCTTTGAATATAAGGCAAAGCTACCTAAAAAGACATGAAGTCTTTTTTTTAATCTACTGGACTGTGGAACAACTGGGAAAATAATTCTAAGGAGATTACACACAACTGTTCCAAACTAAGGAATAATAGGGTGAAAATTTGTTCGCTCGATAGGTGCTGGAGAGACAGCGCGGAGGTAAAGAGCACTGGCTGCTCTTGCAGAAGACCCTGTTCTATTCCCAGCGCTCACAAGGCAGCTAGCTCACAACCACCTATAACTGCAGTTCCAGGAGATCTGACACCCTCTTCGGATCTCCTCAGGCATGCGGTTACATACACTCAGGTGTACATACACATAAAATAGTTTTTAGAAAATTCTTTAGTTCCTCCAAAGTTTTTTAAAACCCAGGAGCCTGGGTAATTTCACAACAGCCTCTGCAGAAGCTTCTCATTTATTAAGTTCTTCAAGCCTCCTGCTTATCATGTCTGTTTCTTGAAGGTCAAAAAGATTCCAATTTGAGATAGCCGGACATTTTCTGCACCAAGTGAGAACAAAGTTACCTTTACCTCTAATGAAAAGAGAATCATTACTTGGCTGGCAAGATGGCTGAGTGAGTAAAGGTGACCCACATTTCACCCCTGGGAACCATATGGTAGAGGAAAGAACTGACTCCTGCATTTGTCCTCTGACCTCAACTCTTGTGCCACATACATATTCACACACAAGCACACAAAAATAAAATATAATTTAAAAATTCTTTAACGATTCTCTATGTTCTGATGAAGTTAATACCTGGGCACTTCTGCCCCTTCATTTCTCTTTATTTTTGAGACAGGATCTTGTTATACGGCCCATGATAATCTTACACACATACAGCCCCCACATGCCAATATAGGCATGCACCACCAAACTGGCTTTAGCTTTGTTTTAAAGAGCCAGTATGTTACATGAATTAAAGTTATTTCAGTCACAGAATTAAGAGTTTAGCCTTCAAATTAGGAATTTACTTTGAACTTACTAATTACATGGAGAAACCTGGCTAACAGCACCTGAACTAAAGTTTAAAGTTAGAACTTCCAATAATAAGACAAACCTACTATCACGAGCCTCCTAATGACGAACTGAAGCCACTTGTGTGGTGTTCCTGCCACAAGCTGTACACCTCAGTTTAACCCTAAAGAATCACTGAATAAACTCAAACTGAGAAAATGACAACTAACCCGAACCTTTCCAAAATGCTAAGGTTGGTAAACAAAGGAAAACTGAAGGAACTATTGTCAAGCAGTGACAGGACAGCTGAGTGGAACATATGATCTGATCCCAGACTTTTTTTTTTTTAACTAATAAAGTCTTTATTGGAACAACTGGCAAAATATGAGTAAGGTCTGTAGCTAAAGACTGATGTGACTAAATCACTGTGCTGTGGTTATAAAAGAGAAATTACTCATTTTTAGTAAATACCTCCCCGCCAAAAGACTTAGGGATAGATATGTACAGCACTTACTCTCACATTGTACTTTGTGTGTGTGTGTGTGTGTGTGTGTGTGTGTGTGTGTGTAGGGGAGAAAGGACGAGGTAAACGGAAAGAAAAAAAACACTTAACACTTAAGGAAATGGGGTACAGGTACTCACAAATTCTTTTTATTATTGTAAGTTTTAATCACCTCTGAAATTGTCAAAATATAAAGTTAAAATGAAAAGAGGGTATGGAAAACAGTCGTTAAAACCCTCTCTTAGGGATGAAGCCCAGCTGGTACAGCGTTTACTTGGCATGCTCAAGATAGAGTTGGATCCCTAGCAGCATGCCCCTGCCCGACCCAATCTCCTAGTGAACTTGAGGCAGAAAGAACAAAGCTGAACTGAAAGGCAAGGTGGAGCAATCCATCAGTCTACCTTGGCACTAGTCTACGACTTCTAAAAGCACCACCAGAAATCCCATCTCTTGGCATCACAGAGGAGTAAAGGATGTAAAGAAAGTGTGGATCTATTGCAAAACATTGCAATACTATGTAATTTTATATTTGGCTCAGTGGATAAATGTACCTGCCGGCAAGCCTAAGATGACCCAAATGCTATAAGGAGCTGTCCTCTGACCACCACATGAACATATGATGACGCTACCCCTGATATAAATGAATAAGATTTAATTTTTAAAAAGTTAAAAATTGGCCGGGCGGTGGTGGCGCACGCCTTTAATCCCAGCACTCGGGAGGCAGAGCCAGGTGGATCTCTGTTAGTTTGAGGCCAGCCTGGTCTACAGAGTGAGATCCAGGACAGGCACCAAAGCTACACAGAGAGACCCTGTCTCAAAAAACTAAAAAGTTAAAAATTAAGCCAGGTGTAGAAGCACATGCTTTTAATCTCAGCACTTCCAAGGCAGAGACAGGTGGATCTCTGCAAGTTCAAGGCTAGCCTGGCCTACATAGTAGAAAAGCAAAGACAAAGAAAGTAGGACTTGAAGGTATACTGTGTATTCAATAAATATTGAAAGCTTAAAACAATCTGCAGTGAGATCGCTTAGAACAGAATTTTTTTAAAAGCTTCTGTGCTGTGTGCCACCAACTGTCTTATTTCCCTCCAGCTCCCTACTGACTGTTCTTCAGATAACAAAAAAACAATTTTATGATATGGTGGCACATGCATTTAATTTAGCACTCTGCAGGCAGAGGCAGGTGGATCTCTGAGTTTGAGGCCAGCCTAGTTTACAAAATGAGTTTCAGGACAGCCAGGGCTAGAGAAACCCCGTCTCAAAATAAATAAATAAAATTAATAAAATATTTGCAAATCTCCAATATTTATATTATTTTAACAACTTTTCTTTTTCATGCCTTAACTGCTACCTAGGTAGTGATTTATCAAATGTTCACTATCAAGAATAGCTAAGCCCTTGACAGGCATTAACTCATTTTTGGAAACTATAGCAGAAGTACCAATGACATATCATTCTTTTCTGTGGAGTAAAGATAAAAACAAACAACACAACAACAAATCCTTCAGGTAGCAATCATACTGCAGAAATTTAAAAGCATAAGCTCTCTCATGAAACTAATAACTAACCAAAATGTATTTGAAACTTTTTTTAGATTTCTTTTAAATTATGTGTATATGTGTATGTCTATGTGTGTGTTCATGCTCATGTATGTGCAGGCATTCTCAGAGGCCAGAGGAGGGTGTCAGATCCTCTGGCACTGGAGTTACAGGTGGTTATAAGCAGCTTGGCATGAGTACTAGAAACCAAACTCTGGTCCTCTGGAAGAACAGTATGTATTCATAACTACTGAGCTATTTTTCTCCAGTCCACCATATCTGAATTTTACAGATGGAGAAATTAAAGCCTTTGAAGGAGTAAATAACTTGCTTAATAAGATTATCGCTCCAAAAATAAGTGGAGGAATCAGGCTTCCCAGTCCATGATCAAAATTCCTAGGCTTATTACATACTTTTTTTTTTTAACAATGAGAATGCTTTAAAGTTAAAATTCTGCTCACCTCTAATACAAGAGCTACATATAGCATTAAAATGTGTTACATTATAATAGGAAACTAAATAATTCTATGTATCAATTTATCAGACCAGCACATAAGACTCTACTATGTGTTGAATAGATTAGGATTCCTAAGATCTTAAAAGTAACACATAATATAGGTGTCTTGACACCTTGTTTCCTGGCTGGGAGGTCTGTGGTTGCCCGCCCTGTCCCCATGTGTAAGGATCAAGGGAACTGGTAACCTTCATCCAGTACTAATGGAAGCAGATGCTGAGATCCACAGCTAAGCACTGGGTGGAGCTCCCGGAGTCCAGTTGAAGCAAAGGAGGAGAGGTTATATGAGCAAAGGGGACAAGATCATGATGGGGAAACCCCATAGAGACCTGAGCTAATGGGAGCTCACTGACTCTGGACTGACAGCTGGGGAACCTGCATGGAACTGAACTAGGCCCTCTGAACGTGGGTGACAGTTGTGTAAATTGGGCAATTTATGGGGCCACTGGCAGTAGGACCAGGATTTATCCTTTGTGCATGAATTGGCTTTTTGGAGCCCATTCCCCATGAAGGGATGCCTTGCTCAGCCTTGATGCAGCAGAGAGGGGCTTGGCCCTGCCTCACCTTGCTATGGCAGACTTCCTTGACTTCCCATGGGAGGCCTTACCCTCTCTGAGGACTGGATAGGGGGTTGGGTGGAAGAAAGATGGAGGGTGGGTGGAAGCATCGCGGGGAGAGGGAACTGTGGTTGGTATCTAATGTGAAAAAAAAAAAACTTTTAAATAAAAAAAATAAAAATAAAAAGATAAAAAAAATATAGGTGTCTTGAAAAACAACCTATGAAAGTACTTCCTAAGAGATTAAATGTACTGATAATCTGGTTATTCTAATAAAGCCAAAGTAAATATGAGTCAGCACAAATAAAATGTCTTCTTTCCCAAGAAGCTGACCTGGTTATCTACATTCCAAAAATAGCATGAACTTTGTCCCTTTCCCATTACTCATTTAGACCTTTCTATATGCAGGCTTGGCTAATTTTATTTACAAAGGACACACTCCTTTTTTTTATACATCATGGTAAAAGTATTTGTGCTTTTTTTTCCACTTAAATTTTTTGATGTAATTTCCCTAGTTTTTCCTAATTTCTTTTCTTTTTTATTTGTGTGTGTGTGTGTGTGTGTGTGTGTGTGTGTGTGTGTGTGTGTATGTGCAGGTACCAGCATCAGATCCCCTGAAGCTAGAGTTAAAGGCAGTTGTGAGCCACTCCATATGGGTGCTGGGAACACAAATCAGTGGCTCTGGAAGAACAGTAAGTACCCTTAATTTTTATCTAATCAAAAGGCATTTATATTGCTCTATAGTCAGGATCTCAATATTTACATAACTATGAAAAAAATATAACTCTGTCCCTTTGACTATGCAATATAGAATACATGGCCTGAACACAAGGAAGTGAACAAATTACTTTCAAAGAATTTTTTCCTAGATGAATTCAGTGACTGCAGCGTAACATGCAGCACTGTATTGTAACTGTGCATACCAAGGAACTCTTGCTATAGTTACTCTCATTTTCAGATAGCTAACAGTTTCCTAATTAACTTGTTAAAATCACTTCCTAATACTCCAGTTTCCTCTGGTATAACCTGGAAACACAAGTCTTACCTGTCAGAATTGTCTGAAAAGCAGCTTCAACGTTTGTAGAATCTAGAGCAGATGTCTCAATGAACGACAAACCATTCTTCTCTGTGGAGAGAAACATTTTCAGTCTTGTGAAATTTGATTGCTGTTAAGAGTTGATGATCCAATCCAGGGCCTCACCAATGCTAAGCAAGCCCTCTACCACTGAGCTACCTTCTCAACCTCTGCAGGTTTAAAATAGCAGATGTGATAAGTTCATGATCACAAGGGGAAGATAAAAGATTAAGACCTTGCTGGGCATGGTGGTGCATATCTGTCACCCAGCACCTGAGAGGTAGAAACAGGACCAGGAAATCAAGACCAGCCTGGACTACATGAGAAAGTGCCCCAAACACCAAACAAACAAAGCCTACTTATACCTCAGTAAATTAAAAATAACAGTAAGAAATTTTCATTAGCTTCTAAGTATTGCTGCATATAAATACCACCACTGGCAATGAATGAAACTATTCAAAATATAGTATCAAACACCCCACTACTTCTACCCCTAGCCATCTTCCCTAGGAACTACATAACTAGCAGCATGTTCACTTAGAATTCTGTTACTATACTATTTGAAATTTAAAGTTAGAGGAAAGTATTCACTAATACAATGTCAAGACGTCCTAGGCAGCACAGTGCTGCTTTCTTTCACAGTTTCTCCTACCAGAAGGGCAACAAGAAACAAGCAGATCCTGTATGAAGCCCAAAGTGTTCAGCTTCTAAGTAGGTGCATCCTTGTCGGTCCCTGACACTCCTTGGCAGACTGCTTTTCAGACTTACATAGAACAGCCTTGTTAAAGAACAGAGGCGTAATGTTCAAACAGAAACGCAGAAGCACTGTAATATTGTGGAGTTCACATTACTAACCTGCAAAAGCTCTTGCTTCATCGGTAGGAACTGCCCTGAGATGGCGTAAATCACTCTTATTGCCCACAAGCATGATAACAATGTTGCTATCAGCATGGTCTCTCAGTTCTTTCAGCCATCGCTCTACATTTTCATATGTGAGATGCTTAGCAATGTCATAAACCAATAAGGCACCTACTGCTCCACGATAGTATCTGCAAACAGAAACATTTGTAACTATCAGAAGACAATCACAAAGTAGAAGGGAACACCAGAAAAAAACTCCAAACAGGGACAGGGCGGAAAGATGGCTCTGGTAAAGCACTTGCTATCCAAACATGAGGACCTGAGTTAAAATCCCCAGAACCCATGTAAAAGCTGAGGATAGTAATCCTGGTCCTCCTACAGTGAGATGTGGGGCTGGAACAGGAAAATCCCCAGAAGTTCACATGCCACGTACCCTGGCATAAACAGCAGTGAACAACAAATACTGCATGTCTCAAACAAGGTAGAAGGTGAGGACCAACACCCAAGGTCGTCCTCTGACCTCTACACACATAGCAATAATATACATATGTACACACTAACATACACACCCCATACGCTCACACACACATGCATGGACAGACAGACAGACACACACACACAGAAACTATTTATAGATGTGGTAGACAGTAGTTGTCCATTACATGAGGTTTTATACCTAGTCATCCACAGTCCAAAACTATTAAATGAAAAATTCCAGAAATAAATAATTCCTAAGTTTTAAATTGCCACCATTTTAAGTATTGTGATGGAACTTCCCAGTGCTGTACTTCACCCAGGCACATGACTCATCCTTTTGTCCAATGTACCTACAATGTAAAAACTACCTACCTGTTAAAGTCACTTTGCAGCCCTCCCATTGCCTATGATCTTCCTTTTGTTCAAGTAACCTTTAGTTTATTGAATAATGGCCCCCCCAAAGCAACTAAGGCATGCCAAATGAAAAGCTACAAAGGGTCTATTAAGAGGAAAGATAGGGAGCTGGAGAGATGGCTCAACAGTTAAGAGCACTGGCTGCTCTTACAGAGGACCTGGGTTTATTTCCCAGCACCCACATGGTGGTTTCACAACCATCTGTAACTCCACTTTCAGGGGATCTGATACCATCTTCTTACCTCCACAGGCACCAAGCACACATGTGGTACACATACATATATGCAGGCAAAACACAAATAAAAACAAAATGAATTAAAACAAAAACACAAGTGGAAACATTCAGAGTTCAGCACTGTTTGTGGTTGTAGGCATCTACGGAGGGTCTTGGAACACACCTTCCAAGGTTAAGGGAGGACTACTGTGCCTTCCCAATACTTAAAGTCAGCAATTCACCTGATATCAACCTATGCCAGAACTGAGAAACCATGGACTTACGCAGATGTTATAGCCCTGTACCGCTCCTGCCCTGCTGTGTCCCATATCTGTGCCTTTATTGTCTTCCCATCAACCTGGATGCTTCTCGTTGCAAACTCTACTCCAATGGTACTCTTGCTTTCCAGGTTGAACTCATTTCGAGTAAATCGAGATAGGAGGTTACTCTTTCCAACACCAGAATCGCCAATAAGGACAACTGAAAAGACAAAAAATTAATATAAGCTGGATGAAAGCAAGCACATTCAGAATACCAACACGCTTTTAATAGAAGGACGTCTGGCTTCAAACGAATACAACCAAGGATTTTAAAGAGGCATACATAGTACTAAACAGCATTTATCTATGACCAATCAATTAAAAGTAAAATCCATTTACTTTTTAATCTATCTCTATCTGCATAAGGACTTCCACACATCATCTACTCAGCATAGATCAGACATAGCACCCCATCTAAAAGAATGCCTCTTTTTGTCCTATTTGGGAACTCAAACCCAAGGCCTTACACATGTATGGTAAACACCAGACCACTGATATATATCCCCAGCCCTTAAAAATGCAATTTTGCAATTTTAATCATAGGGTAACCTAGCCACAGATGCAAGCATTAATTACCTTAAATTTATACCAACCTCACTTCCTTAGAAAGTATTCTAAAAGGTAAATAACAACTTGTGTTATTCTCATGTTTTAGACATCAAACAAAAAATGTCAGGGCATGGAGTGGGAAACTGTACATTCTACTAGCTTCATTAAAGACTAGGTGTGATGTAAGAGCTGAAACACATTTAAAACATGAGGCATGTGACTTACAAGCACTGCTCTGGTCATAGAAACTATAATCATCTTTAATAGTTACACTTTACAGACTGGGAGAGAGTCACAGGGGCGCCCCACCTTACTATGGACAAACAGGAGCCCTAGGAAGCTAACAATTCTGACATACTGAGTCAAAGCCAAAGCAAGGAGGGCAAACACTTTCACTTAGGACTCTATAAAAAATCTAAAAACAAGTTTTGATTATACTCACTTCCTATGAGTAGAAGGCAGTTTACTAACTTCTCCCGAAAATGTTACTATACTTTTAAAATATTCCAATAGGGCTAGTGAGTGACTTAGCAAGTAAAGACACTTGCTGCCAAGCCTGGACTACAGAGTTCTATTTCTAGGACCCACATGGTGGAAGAGAGTCTACTCCTAAAGTTGTCCTCTGATCACATGTGTGCAGAGCTCACACATGAACGAATTAATACAATTTTCCGTGTATAAACATGAATCTGTATATATGCTATGTGTATGTGTATGGGGAGGGTGCCCGGGGGACAGAAGAGATGTGCAGTAGGAAATAGCCAAATATAGGTGCTGCGAAAGGAAATGGGTCCTCTATAGTAGCAGCCTGTTCTTAACCACTAAACCACCTCTCCAGTCCCAATAAATGTAATTAAGACAACTTTTAAAAAAAGCCAGGTGGTGGTGGCACACACCTTTAATCCCAGCACTCCGGAGGCAGAGCCAGGCGGATCTCTGTGAGTTCGAGGCCAGCCTGGTCTTCAGAGCGAGATCCAGGACAGGCACCAAAACTACACAGAGAAACCCTGTCTAGAAAAACCAAATGAATGAATGAATGAATAAGTAAATAAATAAATGGATGGATGGATGAATGAAGAGTTTCTTGGGGGGGGGGGTAGAGAAATGACTCAATGGTGAGGAGCACAGGCTATTCTTCCCAAGGATCCAGGTTTGATTCCTAGCACTCACATGGTAGTTTACAACCCTTAACTACAGACGATAGTTTGTAATTCCAGCTCAAGGATCTAATACCCTCTTCTGGCCTCTGTTGATACTGTACACAAGTTCACAGACATATATGAATATCAAACGACTCACACACATAAAATTATAAAATAAAATAAAAAATTTCAGAGCTAAGCATGGTACACTCCTTTAATCCCAGCATTGAAAAGGCCGAGGCAGGCAAATATCTGTGAGTTCGAGGCCAATCTGGTCTACATAGAGTTCCACACCAGCCAGGGCTACATAGTGAGACTCTGTATCAAAACAAACAAACAAAAAAGGAAACAGTAAACTGAGAAACAAGTTGAATTATTTGTTTTAAGAGAGGTCTTGGCAGAGGCAGGAGGAATCTCTGAATTCAAGGCCAGCCTGGTCTATATAGAGTTCCATGTCTTTTTTTTTTTTTAAAAAAAAAAAAGAAAGAAAAGAAGCTGGCTAGAGAAAGAGCTCAGTGGTTAAGAGCACTGACCACTCTTCCAGAGGACCCAGGTTCAACTCCCAGCACTACATGGCAGCTCACAACTGTCTGTAACTCCTGTTCCAGGAGATCCAACACCCTCACAGACATGCATGCAGGCAAAACACTAATGTACATAAAGTAAAAATAAATTATTTTTAAAAAAGGGAGAGAGGGTCTCATTCTGGAACCAAGATTGGTCTAAAACTCACAAAACCCTCTTGCTGAGAGTACAGATGTGTGCCAACATGCCCAACTTCAGACAAGTTGTATTAAAATATGAGTTTAAAGATCAAAATAGGGAGGCAGTGGTGGTGCACACCTTTAATCTCAGCACCCAGGAGGCAGAGGAAGGTAGATCTCCAAGTTCAACCTGGTCTACAGAGAAAGTTACAGGACAGCCAAGGCTACATAGAAAAACGCTGTCTCGAAAAAACAAAAAAGATCAAAATGGGTTTGTAGGTTTACAGAATCTGAGCTAGACAACATTTTTTTCCTGCACAAAAATTTTTGTTGGTATTTTAGTGACCACTGTATTTATTTCAACTGTTGACTAGTAATGCTTCTAAACTAGATGATTGATTTAGACATCAGACTAGAAAACCAACACAAAAGGTTAAGGCCAGGAAATAAGCCATGCTTTACTCAAAAGACTGAGATTGATGGTGCGTGTAGAAAGAAGGCTGACCTGACTGCACTCTAGCCAAAAGAGTAAGAAAGCCTTCTTGTCACAGAAGTAGACGGCCTATAACAACCGTGCATTATCAAATGCATATCTTTCTGGCTTCCTCTATCAGCTGATTCAGCAAGAAATCCCAGCAGCAGTGACTCCATGCAGCAAAGAGAAGTTATTTCTATATTTGTAGTCAATTAGAGGGTGCCCTAGCAAACAGACATTAAATGCTTTTACTGGATACCAGGGAAAATAATGTCAAGGTCATGAAGACAGAAACAATGCACTTTCAACGTTACAGAATGGTTAGTTAGTAGGCTGGTTTCCAAACTCCATCACTGACCACTGTAGATGGAGATGTGAAGCTGAATTTCAGTTACATTAATAGAGCCTCCCTATTAATAAGATACCTTCACTGCTGTTTCTTAGTATAAGAGGCTTAATGGTGGGGTGGGGTGGAAGTTAGGGTCCCAGCCAAGAACCTAGCCTGGGCTTTAGCCAAAATTCCCAACACCTTTCCTGAATAGCAATCCTTCAGTCACTCCAAGAGTACAGAAACTTAGGCTCAGCAGGAAAAGGCACTTGCTGCCAAGCCTAAAGACCTAAATTCAATCCCATGAACCCTCAGAGTGGAGAAGAGAGAATCAACTTCTTCAACTGTCTTAGGCATTTCTATACACAAACACTATGGCATGAGCCCACACACCACCAAAACATACACACACACACACACACACACACACACACACACACACACACACACACTATGCATGTACGTTTTAAAAGGAGGCTGGATAACCAGCTGAGGAAATTTCCTTTGAATCACTTCTGGTCCCACACTAGCATCAACACTAACTAGAGGTATATATAGTGAAGAAGGAAAAACCAAAGATTAGAACACATCTAATTAATTCACAGACACTCCCATTTCAACCAGTAATTCAGAAGCCAGTCACAATTTAAAGTCAAAGAGAACATATAAGCAGGCATCTGGCTAACACCACTTTTGGTAAGGAGCACGATCAAAAAACAATACAATATATACCCCCCACAGAAGCTCCAGCAGTAGTTCATGTTTTGTTTTGTTTTAAAATATTAGCCCTTCTTGCATTTTTTGTTTTTTGTTTTTTCTTTCTTATCTACTTTATGGATATAGATGTTTTGTCTGCATGCAAGTATGTACATAGGATGCATGCCTGTCATGTCACCTGGAACTGGGATTATGAATGGTTGTGAACCACCATGTGGTGTTGGGAATTAAACTCAGGTTCTCTGCAAGAGTAACAAGCGCTCTTAATTGCTGAGCCATATCATATCTGCAGGCCCCTGGTTCATGTTTTGACCTCTACTTTTAACTAATGACTAAATTTACCATCTCACCAACATCAAATCATTATATCAGTATAAGTGAAGAATCCACCTCCTCATGTAACCAATTAATTTTATTATTTAAAAACTAGCAATAGTTTGTAAACAACTCACCATTCACAAACGCTCTAACACTATAAAATAGTTATACCAACTAGCTACTGACAAGATCTCCAAAGTTAAGACTAGTAACTTTGTCAAAGGAAAAGGATGTTTGAAATGACAAAAGACTTCAGTTTTGTGAGAATTAAAAAAAGATTATCGAAACGTGACATGATAAGGAGAGATGTTTCTATTTCCTAACCAAATGAGAAATCAAAACAAGGAGTGATCTATTTAGGCTCACTGGATGGATGGATGGATGGATGGATGGAGTGAATTATCTAACAAGAGAATTCACTGGTTATGATTTTTTAAAAAATTATGGACCATTATTTGTGGACTCAAACAATTTCTAGTCAAAATACTTTCTCTCTTTAAAATGACAACATTTAATTTATTTTTCCCCCAGTGGTGCTGGGGATCTAAACCTAGGGCTCATGCTAAGCACATGATTTACCACTGAATTATCCATCACCAGCCTCTTGTTTTGTTTTGTTTTTAACGTAGGAAACTATATTCATAGCTAACAATTAAAGAAATCAATTTCTGGTCCAGCAAGATGGCTCAGCAGGTAAAGGCACTTGCTGTCAACCCTGATGGTAGAAAGAGAAAACAGACTTCTGACCTCCACACACTCACTGTGGCACAGACCCCCAACATACATATAAATAAATGAATGAATGAACAAATAAATAAATGCAATAAAATGTAAAGGAACTGTCAGTAATTTTATATAACCATTGCTAAAATATCTTATGTTGAATGGACAATATATTTAAGTATGCTACAATTTTAGCAATCTATAGAGTACATACTAAACAACATGACTATAAGATAAATAACAGTATCTATACACCAAATATCAATATAATTCCTAAAATAATATATTGCCTTCCTAGAACTTAGATAACCTCATCTGCTGAAGCTCAACCTAATACCTTATCCATTATTTAATTTAAAGTTCCTACCTCTAACCACATTTAGGTATTTTTTATTGTTTTTGTTGTTTGTTATTTTCTGAGACAAGATCTAATTCTGTAGCCTAGGCTGATCTCAAATCATGGCTATCCACCTGCCTCAGCCTCCCAAGTCCTGGAATCACAGACATGAGCCTTCATGCTCAGTCCACATTTAATTTTATAATTCTTTTGTAAGCTCACTCACTGTTTAACTCCTCACCTCACATATAGAATATTGACTTTAAAACTTAACAACTGAGGGGCTGGAGAGATGGCTCAGTGGTTAAGAGCACTGACTGTTCTTCCAGAGGTCCTGAATTCAACTCCCAGCAACCACATGGTGGCTCTCAACCATCTCTGGCGCTTATAATAAATAGCTAAATCTTTTTTTTTTTTTTTAAATTAATTTATTTATTACGTATACAGTGTTCTGCCTGCATGTATGCTTGCAGGCCAGAAGAGGGCACCAGATCTCATTACAGATGGTGGTGAGCCACCATGTGGTTGCTGGGAATTGAACTCAGGACCTTTGGAAGAACAAGCAGTGCTCTTAACCTCTGAGCTATCTCTCCAGCCCCAAATAGCTAAATCTTAAAAAAAAAAAAAAAAAAAAAAAAAAAAACACTTAACAACTGAAATCACTAGCCATTTTCACATTGGTTTTAAAAAGCCTGGAAGTATTTCTACTCTCAGCCCCATTCACAGTCCAACCTCACCAAGTCTTTTCAATAAAATGCAGCAACATCTTGACACGTTTTTCCCAGTTCATCAGAATCCGAGTTGCTCAACCAAAAGTTGTGAAAAAACAGCTACCAAGATTCAAGACAGGGATAGTCCTACTGATAATCAGCTGATGATTCATGACACCTGGACTTCAATGAGACTCAAAAGAAAAAGCTGGGAGAGGTAGACTATGCCCCCAGCTGCTTCCAGAAAGTGCCACTGACTGACTGTGCTGGGTCCAACCATCTCGGTTGTGTCCCACAGCACCTTACCCACACTGGGGTACGTACAAGACTAACATTTTTTTTTAAATAATCATGCTTTTAACAAATAAAACAAACGCCCTAAGTCTCACTGCAAAGCATAAGTAAAAAATAATTTTCAGCCAGGCGGTGGTGGCGCACACCTTTAACCCCAACACTCAGGAGGCAGAGCAGGTGGATCTCTGTGAATTCAAAGCCAGCCTGGGCTACAGAGTGAGTTCCAAGAAAGGAGCAAAGCTACACAGAGAAACCCTGTTTTGAAAAATAATAATAGTAATAATAATAAATTTTCAAGAACAAATACATGATTTAGAATTGTCCTTATCTGCCCACATTACATTCTCATTTAAACTACTCCATTCCATGCTGATAAACATGCCCTTCCACGTTAAATGTTGCAAACTTCAATTTCCTTAACTATCAAGTGTGCTAGATCTTCTCTAAAGTAGAAATGCTATGGTTCATCTTAGTGAATAAATCTCTATGGAATGAAATCATTTAAAAATAATCGTATAAGAAAAAAATTGGCTAAGTAATCAGTGTTGAAATAAAAAATAAAATGACTCATATCCTGTAGCAGTTTCTAAAAAGTGGAAACTCTTCTCAGCAGCATTTTCTTAAACACCCAGTCTTATACAGCAAAATGCACAAAAGATAAAACCAGAACCCACGTAGATACAAAATAACTCAAAAGTTTCTTAGTTCTGTGCTTCTTTATTAAACTTACATGTTCTTGCTGGTGGTAGTAGCGCACGCCTTTAATCCCAGCACTCAGGAGGCAGAGACAGGTGGATCTCTGTGAGTTCGAGGCCAGCCTGGTCAACAGAGCGAGTTCCAGGATGGGCTCCAGGACTACACAGAGAAACCCTGTCTCAAAAAAACAAACAAAAAAAGGTATCACAGTATTTCCTTCACTGGGGAAACTGAGGCTCAAAAAAGTTGAGCAGGGAGAAATGGGATGATTATATTATAATCTCAAATAATAAAAAAATACTTTCAAAAAGTTAACTTTTCAAGGTCACAAACCAAATATAAACCCCAGTGGTTTCTTGTTGTTTAAAGGATGGTCTAATCTCAAAATTAAACTTAAATTCCCTTCAGCCAATCTAGGATAAATCAACATTCTTAGGAAAAATAAACAGCTTTCTATAACCAACCTTCACATTTCAAGTCAAACAGGAGAAATAATTTCAAAAGAGGCTAGGTACTCACTGCTATTACGCAGTACTTAAAGATAAACCTCCCTTGACTGACTAAACCCCCAAGTCTCCTGGGATTTAAGTAATTTCACATCATGTCAGATGCCTTCAACAAACATTCTAGGTATCCTATTTGTTTTGAATTTTTGAGGCAGGGTCTCACTATGTAACTCTGATTGTCCTGGAACTCACTATGTAGACCAGGCTGGCCAGGAACTCACACAATCAGCTTCCCTCTGCCTCCCAAACGCTGGGATTTTAAAGGCGTACCACCACACCAGGCTTTCCTATTTGTATTTTTAAAGTTTGGTACCTTCTTATCTGTAAATTATTTTCCAATATGGTAGTAAGGGTAGACACTTAAGGTACTTATCTTAGAAACAGAATAATCGAAGGAGTAAATAATGATAAGGGTGTACCAGCAGCTAAAGACTTGTAAAGTATTCGGTAACGCCATAACATCAAAGAAACGTTTCCTGCTTCACTAGTCAGTCACTCTTAGCACCCAATGGCAAAGCCAGAAACACTCACCATGCTTAACACTCTTGAAACTCCACCCTCCACAGTAAAGCTTTAATAGCAATGGCTTCTTCCTCTCTGGTAATGATCTTTGTTCAGCACACACTACTGATGGCCGCCCTTCTAATTCAGGAGCAGAGCAAGACTATGAAAGTGAGAGCGCATTCATGAACAAAAAAGCGTTCACTGTACTCCTTTCACTGAGAACTGTATCCTTTCACTTCGGCTTTTTTTTTTTTTCTGGACCCAACCAATAAGCAATTCGCTATTTACTCCCCCCATCCTCCCAGGTTCTGTCGGCCCGCTTCACATTTTCCCCTACCTTGCAATAAATTCTTGATTCCACTAAAAGAGCACGCTCCCACTAGAACCCTCTCCCAGAGACTGGGAAAGGTATGTGACCAACCAGGGCGCTTCCCTTCCTGTTGGATCCTCCCAGTATTGCAGCAGGAAGCAACCAGTCCATAGTGATAAGCTAGCCAGTATTTGTGCAGCGCACAACCTTTCCTGCTCAGGAACTGGGCCTTCAGGTCTGGCAGGGATAACAGCCACCACCCATCCGCAGCCCCTTCTCGAAAGACAAGTAAAGGAGCTATCCCGGTCTGGTTGTCGCTGGGCAGGGACAGGAGAAGGAAGCGGGTTAAAAAGGCGAGGTGGGAAGTCATCTGCCTGCCTGGACACTGCGACAAGTGCACGCACGCCGGGGGGTGACGGACAGCCCCTCTTGCCCTCCCCTGCTCTCCCTCCCACCAGCCAGGTCGCACCGGAGCACTAAACATGACGTGAAAAGGAAAAGCACAGAGTTGCCCGTCTGTGGGGAGGGAGAGGACAGTCCGCGGGTACTGACCTCGAGGTCTGCGGGGATGGGGGTGGGGGACCCTGGGACGGGCGAATCTGGCCGAAGCCCAGGAAAGGCTCACTCGGAGGGAGGGGAAAGGAAACGAAAAGGAAAAAACAAACACAACAACAACAAAAACATAGAGAGAGTCGGTGCCCCAACATGGGTGCTGAGCCGAGGCAGGGGCCTGTCAGAGGGGGATGTGAGGCCGGCAGCGTGCATCCAAGAGGAGGGGCCCGAGATGCCCAGGGAAGAAACTGCACCGTCGTGAGGAACGCAGCCATCGGGGAAGACACACAGCAAGGGGCGACGCGGCCCGGCAGCCCTCCCCGGGGCGCAGGAACCGCGACGACCGGCGGGACCCCCGACGGGGCGGCAGGGAGGAAGCGCCGAGGCGGGCTCGGACCTGGGCAGGGCGAGCCCTCGCGCGGGTCCCCCGGGCGTGTCTCGGGCCCCGAGTGGGCTCACCTTTAAAGAGGTAGTCGTACTCGTCGTCGCGGGTGCCCATGGCGCGGCCGAGGAGCTGAGGGGCGGGAGCGGCGGTGGCGACAGCGGCGGGACCAGGGGGCGTCGCTGCAGAGGTAACCCGAGCGCCGAGCTTCAGCCGCCGGACCCGGTGAAGAGCCCCGCCCTGGCCCTGCGTCACTTCCGTCGAGCCCCAGCCCCTCACAGGAAGTACTTCCGGAGAAGCGGCGCCCCGCCCCTGAGCGGGGCCCGGTGGAACACATTCTCATCCGGCATGGGCAGGCTTACAGGGAAAACAGTCTTAAAACGCCCAGCCGGCCACAGTGGTCCGGGTCTTTGGCTTGTTCTCCCCTCATTCACGCAGGGAAGCGAGGCACAAGTCTTTCCGCGTTTGGTTTCCATTTGGGGGGTGAGATTTTGTCAGCATTAGACACCCGAAGAGAGAACAGCTTTCGCGCTGGTTCCATGGTGTAATGGTTAGCACTCTGGACTCTGAATCCAGCGATCCGAGTTCAAATCTCGGTGGAACCTGTTTCTTTAACCCTTTTGTTCTTATATTTTCTAAATTCATATTGAATAATAGAATAACTTTGTTATATCTGCTCTTGGTTTGAATGACAAAGTATTTACCTATGAAGACTTCACTAATGAATCTCTTCAGTTCAGTAGTGTCTGTTACATTGAGACCTGGTAATAAAAACTCTTAATTCTTTTTTAGCCTTTGGGGAAGCTTGTTACTTGATTCCCATTGCTGGAATTTTCTACCCTAAGCTTCAGTTAAGGATAGGCACTTCTCATCCACCCAGTCTCTTCAGAAATCTATCACACTCTCTCCAGATATCATTAAGAGAACTTTGCACACCCTCCTCATAAAGATTCATCAAGATCTTGAGTCCTATCTGCTGGCCTCCAAGCTAAGCCGGGTTAAATACAGTTAACACAAGAGGCTGGCAGTTTCCATCTTAGCGAATGTCAGTGTTAAGACTCAAGAGATTTGCCATAGCATCTCCTCATGGTTGTTTTGTTCTTATTGTTGAGGTAATCTCACTCCTCTCTGTAACCCAGGATGGCTTTGAAAATCACTATGTAGCGCAAGCTGGTGCTTCTGTCTTTCTCTGCCCCCTCCCACCCCACCCTTCATACACACAGAGGGATATTCACCTAATAATTCCTGGAAAATATATGTTAGGTCATGGGGAAAGAGAGTTTAACCTACAAGATGGAATTCAAGTTGCTAGTCAACTGACCTTAAGCAGGGATATTATCTTTGACAATCTGAGCAGGCTCAGGGTTGTCCTTGATGTCTTCCAAAGTGGAAAAGGGGGTTGTCAGCAGGGATGAGGGGCTCCTCTACGCTGCCGCTGCCGTCTGAGGAGAGGGACCTGGACTCAGGGGAAACCTGATTCTTGACTCTGCTGCAGAAAAACTTTTCAGGATGATAAAATGTAAAACAGAATCGGAATTTATTAAAAGAGATTTGAATACAGATTCTAAGTTAAGAGGAAGTGAGGGCCTCAGAAAGAAAGACATGACCAAGAGTATGAGCTTTTCAGAGAGGCTTGCCTTGTCTTTATAGGCCCCATATGCACCAAGGGTTTCAAATCTATCATCTTCAAGGGGTTACTGAGGAATCTGAGACCCCCAGATGGCTCCTACTTGATGAATAGGAACCTAATTGATAGGGTAAAATTCTGGGTCACAAGGAGGCTTGCAGGGGAACTTAAGATGTTTTTACTGTAAACAAAGGTCTAATCTTGTTTGTGAGATTCAGAGGAAATATCTGGGAGAAGAGTCAGGCCATACTTGACGATCACAAAAGCTTAGTCCTTATTAGTTCATTGCTCTTTTAACATTCTCTATATAAATATGATGTTTTAAAGGCCATCACTAGGTCAGGTGTGGTTGCACATGTTTTTAATCCCATTTGGGAGGCAAAGGTAAATGTGAGTTCAAGGCCAGCCTGGTCTCCACAGTGAGTTCCAACTAGCCAGGGTTACAAAACACGAAAAACAAAACAAAACAAGGCCATTCCTACAGCTGGGGATGGTAGCACAACACCTGTGACCCCATCACTACGAAAAACAAAACAAAACAAGGCCATTCCTACAGCTGGGGATGGTAGCACATTACCTGTGACCCCATCACTCGTCAGGTAGAAGCAGGAGGATTGCAAGTTCTAGGCCAGTCTGGGATATATGTTTCAAAGGTGGTGGTGGTGGTGGTGAAAATTTTTAAAGAGTCAGTATTCTTTCTTACTTTCTCTTTCAGTCTTTCTCTTAATAAATCTACATTAATAAAGAATGTCATCTCCTACATTGACAGCCTTCCCAGCAAATGTTAGTTGCATTGGAATTGTTCACTATTAACTGGGCAGAAAGACTTCAATCAGACTCTAGAGTGGCAGTTCTTCTGCCTCCTGAAGTCCCCATCATTTTCCCTTTGTATCTTCCTCAGGAGTCATGTGCACAGTCACATGCCTATAATTCCAGCACTTGAGATAAGAGAATCAGGAGACCTTGTCAAGAAGAGAGAGAGGGAGGGAGGGAGGGGGAGGAAGAGGAGAGAGGGAGACGCACAGAGGAGATGAGATTGAATTCTCAACTGGTCCCTGCTGGCTTTGAAGATGGAGGAAAGTAACCAGGAGTCTGAGGCTCCAGAGGATTCTAGAAACTGAGAAAGGAACCCAAAGAGATTCCTCCCAAAGAAGAAACACAGCCCTTTCTACACCGTCCTTGATTTTAGCCCAACGGTGAGTTGATTTAAATCAACAAGCTCCTGACAATTAATTTCAGCGGGCATAGAAAATGAATACAATGACATTTCCAGTACTTTCTCTGCCAGGACAAAGGGACAGATTGGCAGGCCTGGTGGTACACACCTGTAATGCCAGCACCTGGGAGATGGAGGCAAGATGACCAGGAGTTCAAATTCAGCCTCAGCTACACGAAACCCCAGCATTGGACAGGTGAGAGCCGTTCAAACTGGAGCAGATGTGTACTATCACTTAAATGGCTGCAAGTTTTTAAGATACCTGTACGTGACCAAAGATTATTATCAGACGACCGCCTCGGTGCTGCTTACTGGAGAAGACGAGACAGGGCCACAGACGGGAAACTCAGTCACTGGGCATCGAGATGGAAAAGGCAAGGAAGGAAGCTCGTTTTGGGAAGTGGGGAAAATGTGACTGTGAGGGTGTGTTGAGTAAGGCCATGGACGCTGCCAGAAGCTCTAAGCACATTTTCCCCTTATGTCATTATTTCTCAGTGTGAATTCTGAGCAGGATGATGATAGTGTTTTCTCAACAAAAACTTACATGATCAACTACATTGCCTCCCATCTTAGAGATTCCTTCAGCTCATGGGCAATTAAAAAATAAACATATGCCGGGCGGTGGTGGCACACGCCTTTAATCCCAGCACTTGGGAGGCAGAGCCAGGCGGATCTCTGTGAGTTCGAGGCCAGCCTGGGCTACCAAGTGAGTTCCAGGAAAGGTGCAAAGCTACACAGAGAAACCCTGTCTCGAAAAACCAAATAAATAAATAAATAAATAAATCATATATACGTATATGTGTGTGTATATATAAACATATATACATATATATACATATATATATGTATATATATATTAGCAAGGCAGTTCCCAGATTCACCAGACCACAGAAAAAAAGTTCCAATGGACTAGTTAGCAGCCTTTAAACACTCTGAAAGAGTGCAAAATAGATCATTGGACAGAGGAGAGATTAGGTCTTCTGAAAGAGCAGCATGTGCTCTTATAACCACTGAGAGATCTCTCTACCTCTGGAACTTTATTTGGGTTTGTTGTTGTTGCTGTGGTATATGTGTGTGTGTGTGTGTGTGTGTGTGTGTGTGTGTGTGTGCATGTGTGTGCATGTGTGTGCATGTGTACATGCTTGCTTTTGTTTGTTTTTGTTTGAAACAAGGTCTCTCTGAGTGGCCCTGGTTGTGGAACTTTATTCTTAAAGTAAATAATACAGAAGTATAGACTAAAGCCTTTACATCTTCCTCCACTATTTCAGTTCCTCTCCAAACCCCAGAGATAACTAATTATTTATTTTCATTTCCTCATCTTGAAATCCAGACAGATTTAACTAATTATCTGAATAGCTTTCCCTTAACAAAGATGTAAATAGCTTGTCCAAACATTCTTACTCGCTTACTTGTAGACAGGACAAGCAAGATCCTGAAGGCTAATTGAACTAAAGCTTGTTTATTTTCTTATTTATATAAGATCTCACATAGCCCAGACTAGTCTTGAACTCACAATGTAGTTAGTCAAGATGACCTTAAACTCCCGATCCTCCAATAGACTGCTGGGATCACAATCCTTCACGGTAGTTTTATGTGGCACTGGGGATCGAACCAGGGGCTTTGTGAGTACTAGACAAGCACTCTACAAATTGAGCTACATCACCAGACTCTAAAACCTGTTTTGAATCCATTTTTCCCCATTCCTATCTCCCTACAGAGCCTGAAAAAAGCAATTATTTGTTTTCACAATTACCCTGTTAGAAGTGACCTTGTGGCCAGGCAGTGGTGGCTCATGCCTTTAATCCCAGCACTCGGGAGGCAGAGGCAGGTGAGTGAATCTCTGTGAGTTTGAGGCCAACCTGGTCTACAAAGTGCGTTCCAGTACAGGCTCCAAAAGCTACACAGAGAAACCATGTCTTGGGAAAAAAAAAATGACCTTGTGGGACAATTTTAATGACATGAAGGCTGAATCCTAAGGCATCTGGGAAGGGTTTTGTTGATAAGAGAGGTGGGGGCTGCCCCTTGGCCCTGTCTTCCAGCTATAAACAGGATATGTCTCTACAGATGTGGCAGCTCCCTTCCCCCAAGAATACTAAGTCAAACATAATGCCATCATTTAAACTGTATACCAATACCAGTAGCTACTTGCTAGTCACCAACACTAAATCATAGCAATAGTTTTCATCTGTGCCCGCCTAATAGTTTGCCCACAAATTGCCACCTCTATGGTAACTAGCAAATATAAACATTTTCCCTATGTTTCTTAGCTATTTACGAGTTCTTCTGTAAATTGCCTGTTGATATCATTTGTTCCATTTTCAAATTGGATTTTCTTTTCTTATTGATGTGAAGGATATAGATATATGTGTATATATATATATATATATATATTCTAGCTATTTTCCTTTTTTTGTTTCCTCTTAGATTTATTTTATTTTTAGGGACTGGAGAGATGGCTCAATAGTTAAGAGCACTTGCTGTTTTTTAACCACTGAGCCATCAGGGTTCAGTTCCCAGCACCAACATGGCTGTTCACAAGTCTCTGTGAGTTCAGACAACCCTCTGTAACTGCAGTTCCAGAGGACCTAATGCCCTCTTCTGGCCTTTGTGGTGCACAGATATGCAGGCTGGCAAAACATTCATGCACATAAAAATTAAAGTTAGTAATAGTAATAATAACTCTTTATAAATATTTATTTTTAAGTGTGTGTGTGTGTGTGTGTGTGTGTGTGTGTGTATAGAAGTGCAGGTGCCCGAGGAGTTGAGAAGAGGGCATTATATTTATATCTTCTGGAGCTGGAGTTATAAGCAGTAGTGAGTCACCCAACTTGATGGTAGGAATCAAAACCCAAGTCCTCTGCAAGAGCAGTAAGTGCTCTTAGCCACCAATCTCTCTCTCTAGCCCTCCATGATATATTTTTTGTTCTGTTGTTTCTTTTAGTTTTTTTTTTTTTTTTAAACAGTTTCCTTCCTGTAGCTTAGGCTGGCCTGGAATTCCTGCTTCTGTTTTTCCTCCAGAAAGTTGAGATAACATGTGTGTGCTACCATACCAAGAAAAAAAAATTGAGAGAGAAGTTAGCAGAGCTTACGACACAGTGAAACTGTTTTATTACATACGTGTGTGTGTGTGTGTGTGTGTGTGTGTGTGTGTGTGTGTACTGTGCATGTGCTCACTAGTATGTATGTGTGTAGGGGCGTGCTACCTAGTAGATGTGGAAGTCAGAGCACTTCCTTGGGATTTGGTTCTTGGGTCCCAGGGATCCAGCTCAGGCCTGTGCAGGATCTCAGACCTTTGCCTGAGGAGCTGTCTCACCAGTTCTTGGAGGGGTAAAATCTGTCTTCTATTTCTTATATTTTCTATTGTTCATATTATGCAAGATCAGAAAAATCCTCAAGTTGGTTCATCTGTTCATAACCACATGAGTCCCAGCTAGTCTTAGTGAAAGAGGGGATAATATATTTCTTGGTAAGAGACATATAAAGTTTCAAATGCATCTATTATGAACAGTAATATTATTTAAACTACGTAGCTCAATCGAAGACTTTTTTATATTGTGAAAAGTGAATCACAATAATATCTAGCTCCTTTTGTAACAGTTGACTCTTTTTTTTTGTCAGAATTATTTAGTTTATGTGTATGAGTGTTTTGCCTGCCTGTATGTCTGTGCACCGCATGTGTGCCTGATCCTCAAGGAGTTCAGAAGAGGGCACCAGATCCCCTGGAACTGGAGTTACAGATGGTTGTAAGCCACCATGTGAGTGCTAGGAACCTAGCCCGGGTTTTCTAAAAATTAAAAAACAAGGGCTGTGCAAGGTGGCACATGCTTTTAATCCTAGCACTCAAGAGGCAGAGGCAGGCAAATGTCTGTGAGTCCAAGGCTACACATAGAGTTCCATGCCAGTCAAAAACACATGGTGAAACTCCGCCTAAAAATAATTAAATAAAACCAAAGAAAAACCAAAAGGAAGAACACAGGCGAGTGTAAGCCCCTGGAATGGTGGAAACACTTAGAACTCACCAGAGCTAGAACCTACAGCTACCTCTTCCGCAGGCAAAGTGACAGACAACCCAATTCAAAAGGAGGCAAAGGACTTGAAGTCATTTAAAGATCTATAAATGGCTTCAGATGCAAATCAGAGACACATGAGCTGCTGCTTCACACCCATTAGGACGGCTATAATGTTTTAAAAGCAAAAATCAGCTAGCCTTCCAGAATTCCTGTGTGCAGGCAGCCGGTCTGGATCACGGTCAGCTGGTTCACCCTCATGCCTAACACAGTCATTCCTAACACAGCCTCTGAGTTTCCTGGGCTGTGTACTGGCTCCCATCCCTTCCAACCCTCCAGCCACTCCCACCAGGTGCCTTTGTGTATGACTATTTCCCACTGCCTCCCAATGACTTGGCCTTAGCCCTACAAGGACCTGGTCAGTTTTTCAGTCTTTCCTGTGTATAAGGGCCATGTACACCCTAAAAAAAAAAAAAAAAAAAAAAAAGAGCAGACCAAAGTCTCATCTTTGTTTCTCACCCATTTATTTGGAAAAATACTAGGTCTTTAATTTAATTTTATTTATTTATTTATTTGCTTGTTTGTTTTTGTTGGACATAGCAAGAGAGCTCCTGTCTCAGCATAAATAAGAAGAGTCTACAGAACACAAATAGTCCTGCCATGACAGAGGATGGTAGCTGTCTAAGGACAGAGCAATTAAAGATTGCTCTAGGATTAAAGGTATGGGGATGTTTCAGAGGTAACTACTGGATGTTTAGCGTCTCGATTCTGTTAATAATTTCTCAGGTATATGAATGTCTCAAAATTCATTAAATTTCTAGCAGTAAAATATGCATTACATTGGGAGGTAATTAGTGTTAAGGGTGGGGGGACAGGCAAGGAAGAACACATCTGGAGTGGGAGGGACCGACGGGCTGGTGTTTAAAGTACAGGCCAAACTGACTGTGGTGGCACACGCCTGTAATCCCAGCACTCTAGAGGCGGAGGTGGAAGGTTTGTGAGTTCAAGGCCAGCCTGGGCTATAGAGTAATGCCCTGTTACACACATACGCACCTGACCACACATCCATATTCAGATGAGTGGGCAAAGCAGGGATCACTAGAAAGCATATCTGAGCAAAGACTGAAGGAGGAGCTGTAACAAATCATGTAGATTATCCAGAGGGAAAGTATCCAGGAACGGCCAGTGCAAAGACTCTAAGACACAAGGGCCAATGAGATGGCTCAGTGGGTGAAGGCCATAGCTACAAAATCCTGACCACTTGAAAGTTGTCCCGAGAAGGAGAAAGTAAGGAAGGGAGGGAGGAAAAGAGGATGAAAGGAAGGAAGGAAGGAAGAAGGAAGGAAGGAAGGAAGGAAGGAAGGAAGGAAGGAAGAAGGAAGGAAGGAAGGAAGGAAGAAGGAAGGAAGGAGGAATTAAGGCAACAGCTTCAAATAGACCAGTACTTAGCACTGTATTTCATAGAACCTAAGATACCATTGATTGGAGGACATGTCCTGATTTCAGAGACATTAAAATATGCAGTGTGAATTGTATTATGCAGTGTGAATTGCAATATGCAAGGCCAAATCTCTAACTCAAGCACCACAAGTGTCTGTGGCTGAAGGTTTGGTTTTCTGAAGAGTGCTTAACTCTTGGAAACATTCCAAAAGTAACCAAGTACCATTTTCTCTCAGCTTGCCCACAGTTCCATATCTAGAAGTTTGGTTTATATTAAAGCCACACAAACCAGTTCGTTCTTATATGAGATGGAATTAGAGTCAAGGTTCAAAGTTATTATACATGTTTTTTTTTTTTTTTCAATCTACATTAATTCGGGGATGAAGAGAGGGCTCAGTCACTAAGAGAATGTACTGCAGGAGCCAGTGGTGGTGGCCCACACCTTTAATCCCAGTATTCGGGAGGCAGAAGCAGGCAGAGTTCAAGGCCAACCTGGTCTACGAAGTGAGTACCAGAACATCCAGAACTGTTACACAGAGAAACCCTATATTGGGAAGAAAAAAAAAAAAAGGATGTACTGCTCTTCCAGAGAACGGAGTTCAATTCTCAGCACACACATTTGGTGGCTCACAACCACTTATAACTCCAGCCTCCTAGACACTTGAATACAACACATGCACAATCAATCTCTCTCTCTCTGTCTTTCTCTCTCTCTCTCTCTCTCTCTCTCTCTCTCTCTCTCTCTCTCTCTCTCACACACACACACACACACACACACACACACACACTTAAAAATTAAATAAAATAAAAATCTACATTGATGCACATTAAAAAGTGTAAGGTCAGAAGAAAAATTCTGCAGTGTACTTGACTGTCCCTTACATTATCAGAAATCTAATACTCTCAACCTACTTTCTCTAAATGTTCAATTACTGTGACAAACAAATTTTTTCTCCAACAAGTATCCAATAAAGCCCCTAGAATGTGACGTCAACAGGACATGCACAGCCATACTATTCTGGCCCAATCAGAGGGAAGCCAGGGACTGCAGGGAATACGTCCAGGACTAGGGTCATAGCTGGAAAAGGCCACCATTAAGTGGAGTCAGCCTTGAGTGTCATCGGGTTATCACATGTATTAGTGATTCTTTTGTTGCTGTGGTGAAACAACATGACCAAAAGCAATTTATAGAAGAAAGAGTTCCCTTTAGCTTACAGTCCCAGAATAGTCCATAAGGCATGGCAACAAGAAGATCATGGATCAAGAAGTTAAAATATTACATCTCCAACCACACACAGGAAACAGAAAAAGCTCATTGGAAATAGGGTGAAGCTATAAAATCTCAAAGCCCATTCCCAGTGATGTACTTCCTCCAGCAAGGTTCAGTCTCCCAAAGGCTCCATAAACCTCCTCAAACGGCACTACCATCAGGGACCAACTGGTCAAATACATGAGCTTATGAGGGACATTTCTCATTGGAACCACCACATTAGGCTTAGCAGCAAGAGCCTTTGTTTGCTGAGGCATCTTGCCAACTCACATTTTTTCAATTATGGTAAAATATACAAAAATGTTTATCTTAGCTGAGTGGTAGTGTCGAAGGCCTTTAATCCTAGCACTCAGGAGGCAGAGGCAGGTGGATTTCTGTGAGTTTGAGGCCAGCCTGGTTTACAGAGCTAGTTCCAGGACAGCCAGGGCTACACAGAGAAGCCCTGTCTTGAAAAACCAAAACCAAAACCAAACAAAAAGGATCATCTTAACTGTTTTCCAGTGGAACCTAGGGGCTCATATATACTAAGCATGTACTCTATCAGCTGTGTCCCCAGCAGTACTTTAATCATTTAATTTGTTTGTTTATTTAGAGGCAGGGTCTCACATATCCCTGGTTGGCTTCCACCTTCCCATGTAGCCCAGGAAGACCTTGAACTTGTCACTCCTCCTGCCTCAAACTTCTTGGTGTACGACATAACACCATTTCTTAACTAATTTTTTAAACTGTTCATTCTATGCTCCACAGTTTTTCCCCATCTCGTAAAATCAACTTTATACATATTACCCAACTCCTCATTCTTCCTCTCCTTCAGCCTTGCCTCCATTTTACTGCTTGTCTTTGTGCTTTTGACTAGTTCAGGTACAGATTCCGCCTACCAATTAGACCATACAACATTTTAACTTTTATGTCTGGCTTATCCCACTTTACATAATGTCCTCGTGAGAATTCCTTCTCTGGAGAGACATAAATAATGTCTACCCCAATGACAAACCCCAAAGTACAAGTCCACCAAAGTTGACCCTGGGGAACCAATGACTTTACTGAGTCCTGCTTACAGTGAGTGGATTGCGGGGTGCGGGGGTGCAGGGGTGGGGGGACAGGAGTGTGAGTAACCCCAAAGCAACCACACCATAAATAAATCTTTTCCCAGCATGGATGGTGGCTGTCCCATAGCTACATAGATGGACCCCCCTCTTGGACTAACTTCCCCCAGCCCGTATACCCTATCACCTCCCTGGATCCTGAGGCTCAGGCAGCTGGGGTAGAATTGCATACAAATGGCTGGAAACTCAGAGGAGGGTCCAATGACCCTGTCAACCCCTTCTTCCTATAAGCCATGGCCAGCCATCTCCAGGCCCCCTCAGGATGGTCTCAGGAACAGCTGAGTTGATGAAGATGGCAGGTGTTTTGCTCAGAGGTCCACGTTCCACAAGTCTTCAAAGGCTTTTACTTATGTATATTATCATGTCATCTGCAAATAGTGAAAAGTTTGACTTCTCCTTTCCAATTTGTTTCCCCTTGATCTCCTTTTGTTGTCTTATTGTTCTAGCTAGAACGTGGAGTACTATATTGAATAGGTGTGGAGAGGGTGGACAGCCTTGTCTTATTCCTGATTTTAGTGTTCTTGGATTCGGTTTGCTAGTATTTTATTGAGTATTTTTGCATCAATGTTCATGAGGGAGATCGGTCTGTAATTCTCTTTCTCTGTTACATCTTTGAATGGTTTGAGTATCAGGGTAACTGTAGCCTTATAAAAAGAGTTTGGCAATGTTCCTTCTACATCTATTGTTCAGAACAATTTCAGGAGTGCTGGTATTAGCTCTTCTTTGAAATTCTGGTAGAATTCTGCGCTGAAACCATCTGGCCCTGGACTTTTTTTTGGTTGGGAGACTTTTGATGACTGCTTCTATTTCCTTAGAAATAATAAGTCTATTTAAATTGTTAATCTGGTCTTGATTTAATTTTGGTGTGTGGTACCTATCCAGAAAACTGTCTATTTCTTTTAGACTTTCCAATTTTGTGGAATACATGTTTTTGAAGTATGACCTAATGATTCTCTGGATTTCCTCAGTGTCTTATTATGTCCCCCTTTTCATTTCTGATTTTGTTAATTTGGATATTCTTGCTCTGCTTTTTGGTTAGTTTGGATAAGGGTTTGTCTATCTTGTTAATTTTCTCAAAGAACCAACTCTTTGTTTCATTGATTCTTTGTATTGTTCTCTTTGTTTCTATTTTATTGATTTCAGCCCTCAGTTTGATTATTTCCTGTCATCTACTCCTCCTAGGTGAGTTTACTTCTTTTTGTTCTAGAACTTTCAGATGTGCTGTTAAGTTGCTAGTGTGAGATTTCTCCAGTTTCTTTATGTAGGCACTTGCAGCCATGAATTTTCCTCTTAGCACTGCTTTCATAATGTCCCATAAGTTTTGGTATGATATGCATTCATTTTCATTGAATTCTAGGAAGTCTTTAATATCTTTCTTTATTTCTTCCTTGACCCAGGGATGGTTCAGTTGAGAGTTGTTCAGTTGCCATGAGTTTCTAGGCTTTCTGCAGTTAGTGTTGGTGTTGAATTCTAACTTTAAGCCATGGTGGTCCAATAAGATACAAAGGGTTATTCCAGACACTGAGAGCATCAATCTATAAATTGAAACTTCTCCTGAAACTGAGAAGTCTCTGTAAGGGGAGGACACTGTCAATAAGATAAAATGGCAGACTATAGAATGGGAAAAGACCTTCACCAACCTCACCTCTGACAGAAGGCTGATCTCCAAACTATGTAAAGAACTCAAGAAACTAGACATCAACGTATCAAATAATCCAATTAAAAGATGGGGTGCAGATCTAAACAGAGAATTCTCAACAGAAGAATCTCAAATGGCCAAAAGACATTTAAGGAAGTGTTCCACATCCTTAGCCATCAGGGAAATGCAAATCAAAACAACTCTGAGATACCATCTTACACCTGTCAGCATGACTAAGATCAAAAACACACCTTTAATCCCAGTACTCGGGAGGCCGAGGCAGGTGGATCTCTGTGAGTTCCAGGCCAGCCTGGTCTACAGAGCAAAGATCCAGAACAAGCACCAAAACTACACAGAGAAACCCTGTCTCGAAAAAAACAAGAAAGAAAGAAAAAAAGAAAAACACCAATGACAGCTTATGTTAGAGAGGATGTGAACAAGGAGAACACTCCTCCACTGCTGGTGGGAGTGCAATCTTGTAATTGCACTTGGAAATCAGTATGGTGATATCTCAGAAAATTGGGAGTCAACCTACCTCAAGACCCAGCAATACCACTCTTGGGCATGTACCCAAAAGATGCTCAACCACACCACAAGGTCATAGGCTCAACTATGTTCATAGCAGCATTTTTCATAATAGCCAGAACATGGAAACAGCCTAGATGCCCCTCAACCAAAGAATGAATAAAGAAAATGTGGTATATCTACACGATGGAGTATTACGCAGTGGTTAAAAAAAAACAATGTTGTCATGAAATTTGTAGGCAAATGGATGGAACTAAAAAAAAAAAAAAATCATCCTGAGTGAGGTAACCCAGACCCAGAAAGACAAACACGGTATATACTCACTTATAAGTGAATATTAGATAGATGCAAAGCAGAGGATAACCAGGCTACAATCCACAATCCCAGAGAAGCTAGGTAAAGAGGAGGACCCTAAGAGGGTCATGCTTAGATTGTCCCAGGAAGGGGAAAGGGTTAAGATCTCCTGGGTAAGCTGGGAGGGGGGAGTAGAGGAGAGGGGAGAAAAGGTGGGAACCTGAGGGATCAAGATGGCCAAGTTGGGGGAAGGACGGAGAAGGAGAGCAAGGAAAAAGATATTTTGCCAGAGTGAACCATTAAGGGGTTAGGGGGAATCTGGAACTAGGGAAATCCCTAGGAACTCACAAGGATGTCCCCAGCTAAAACTCAGAGCAATGGTGGACAGGGTGCTTGAACTAGCCTTCCACTGTACTCAGATTGGTGTCTACCCTAATTGTCATCATAGAACCTACATCCAGTGACTGATGGAAGCAGATGCAGAGACCCACAGCCAAGCACTTGGCCGAGCTCCTGGAGTTCAGTTGAAAAGAGGGAGGAGGGATTATGGGGGGGGGGGTCAGGATCATGATGGGAAAAACCACAGAGATAGTTGACCCAAGCCAGTGGGAGTTCATGGACTCTGGACTGACAGCTGGGGAGCCTGCATGGGACCACACTAGGCCCTCTGAGTGTAGGTGACAGTTGCCTTACTCAGCCGTGATGCAGGGGGGAGGGGCTTGGTCCTACCCTTACTTGGTATGCCAGCCTGTGTTAACTACCCAAGAGAGACCTTACCCCCTATGAGGAGTGGATGGGAATGGAGTGAGGGGGAGGTAGGGGGCATGGGAGAAGGGGAGGGAGGGGGAACAAGGGTTGGTATGTAAAACGAAAAAATTAAATAAAAAAAGAGCTACAAAAAAAAAGAAGAAAAAGGCTTTTACTTTTTAAGATACAAGGCAAAACAAAAAAAAAAAACTGGTAACTAAAGGATACTGTTTTACTCCTTTGTTAGTCCCTCAACAAAGCCCATTCTACCTCTGAACATTTGGTTACATGGCATATATATGACTTTTTATTTGGTCTTTATATATATGTATATTTTATGAATTATTATTATTATTATTATTTTATTATATATATATATATATATATTTTTTTTTTTTGGTTTTTCGAGACATGTTTCTCTGTGTAGCTTTGGAGCCTGTCCTGGAACTCACTCTGTAACCCACACTGGCCTCGAACTCACAGAGATCTGCCTGGCTCTGCCTCCCGAGTGCTGGGATTAAAGGCATGCGCCACCACTGCCCACCAGTCTTTATATATTTTATATTCTCCTACTTTCTGATATCTTCCCCTTTCCTTCCTGAAACGATATTAACAACTTAACGTAGATTCTTTTGATTCTTTAGTATATGATATCTTTAATATATATGATATCCTTTTTTAATTGTATGTATACATGTGTATGTGTGTACATGTAAGTGTGAATGCAGGTACCCTCAGAATCCAGAAGAGATCGTTGGATTCTCTGGAACTAGAACTATAGGTAACTGTGAGCAGCCCAGTGTGAGCATTGGGAACCAAACTCAGGTTCTCTACAGGAGCATTATGCTCTTAACTGCTAAGTCCCATCTATCCAGCCCCACTGTATGTTACATAAAAATATCTTTGTAGGCAGCACAAATGGGCTAAGACATACACACCCAATAATAGTAATAATAATAATAATAATAATAATAATAATAATACTTTTTAAAGAGACAATGAGGCTGGAGAAATGGCTTAAGTAAAGAAATAGTTAAAGTACTTGTTGCTTTTCCAGAGGACCTGAGTTCAGTTCCCTGTGCCCCAAATATCTGTAACTTCAGTTCCAGGAGGTCCAACACCCTCTTCTGGCCTCTGTGGGCATCACACACTCATTTTAAAAAGTACTAATTTGCTAAAAGATACAGAATGAATATATATGTTGATATTGCTGTTCTTTTGAAACAGAGTCTCATGTAACCTTGCACTTGCTCTGATCTTCTGACCCTCTCACCTCCCAAGGACTAGGATTATAATTGTGCTTCACTGTACCATACATATATTACGTATATATCTCAAATACTTACAATCAGCCCATTTAAAAAAAAAAACCACTTTATTATGGCAAATTTAATTAATTTAGTTAGCTGACTTTTTTTTTTTTTTTGAGACAGGGTCTCACTGTGTAGCCTTGGCTGACCTGGAACTTACTTTATAGGCTAAATTAGCATTGAATTCAGAGAGCTCTGCTTGCCTCTGTCTCCCTAGTGCTGAGATTAAAATCCAGCATGGGGCAAATTTAAACATAGCATAGTAGACAGAGTAAAATAATGATTCCATGTAACAGCCAGCTCTTCGAAACATAGACATGTGGCCAAGCTCGTGGCATCTATACCTTCAGCTACTTGCCCAGCCCACTGCTTTTTGAAATGAGTCCCAGACATAATTTCTTTCTGCCTATAAATATTTCAGTAGTAACCATTAAATTTTTCATTCATTTTTTTCACTTATAGTCTAAGGAAGACAAAGACATACATAATTCAACTAAAAATCTTAAGTACTCTGAAGTTGGCAGTGAAAGTTGATTAGGAGGACAAATGAGAAATATCTAAGAGCTGTGGTGTTTGCAGAGTTATTACTAAGTCTTTTATTTCACATTTAAAAATGGTTTCAGATTTATTTATTCCAAGTGCATGAGTGTTTCACCTACACTTATGTGTGTGTACCATGTACATGCCTGGTGCCTCCAGAGGCCAGAAGAGGGCATCGGATCCCTTGGAACTGGAGTTATAGATGGTTGTGAGCTATCATGTGGGTGCTGGGAACCAAACTCAGGTCCTCTGTAAGAGCATCAAGTGCTCATAAACACTGAGTCATCTCTCCAGCTCTGTCTCTTAGTCATCTTACTGAATTCTCTAGTCAATTTTTTCTCAATAGACAATAAAATTATCTCTAAATAATGATTTCTTAGAAAAGTCTCTCTCAAAAGTTACATATTTTTAAATTTGTTTGATCAAGTTAACTAAAGAACATTTAACAATGAAATTAATGGTTGGCATCTTTGTCTTTTTTTTTTTTCTTTCTTTCTTTTTTTTTTGGGGGGGGGGTTTATTCGAGACAAGGTTGTTGCTGGAGAATTTCTCTCCAGCTCCCACCACCAAGTCCTGCCAGTCTCAGAGCCCACTTATAAAATAAACACACAGACTCTTACATTATTTAAACTGTTTGGCCATTAGCTCAGGCCTGTTATTGTCTAGCTCTTACTCTTATATTTAGCCCATTTCTATTAATCTTTACTTTGCCATATGGCTCATGGCTTACTGGTACCTTACATCTTCCTTGTCCTGATGGCGGCTGGCTGTGTCTCCCCCACTCAGCCTTCCACTTCCCAGAATTCTTTTCCTTGTCCCGCCTATACTTCCTGCCTAGCCAATGGCCAATCAGTGATTTATTTACTGACCAATCAGCAACACACTTGACATACAGACCATCCCACAGCACTTCCCCTTTTCTTTTCTTAAAAAGGAAGGTTTTAACTTTAACATAGTAAAATTACATATAACAAAAAATTATCAAGCAAGAATTACAGTTACAATATTAAAGAAGAGATCCTATCTATCTCCTATTTGTAAGTTTAAGGTTTTATATCTAACTTATCTTTTATTATAACTAAGGAAAATTGTAAGTATCTAGTCTTTAACCACATCAAAGACCTCAGAAGGATATACTACTACTTGAGAAATGGAGAAGGATATAAGCAACTTTTAGGAGTCTTGTAGGGTAGACAGAGACAGCTGGCAGCCTGGACAGTCATTCAAAGTTCTCTTGTAAAGTTGGGGCATCTGTCTTCAGCCCACAGGCCTAGAGTCTCTTATTCACTTTTCTCTGTGTCCTGTAGAATGTCTGGCAGTTTTCTCTGCAAAGCAGGAACCTGAAGGACCATTTTGTCAAGCAAAGTTCAGTGGTCACCTTTGTATGGGTCCTGCATGTCCAGTTGATCAGACAGTCCAGGCAAGAACAGTTTCTTGCCCAAATGGCTATTTTTGTCAAGGTGAAGATAAACTCCGTATGGAGTGTCTTCGATGCCCATCCTCCTCTCTGAAGTAAATCGGTGCTGTCAGGAGCAGACATGTCTCACTGTCCAGAAAGTCTAAATTTTTAAAACATTTTAAATGCCATATTCTGTAGGTCTTTGAAGTGTTTGAAGACTACCTATCTATCTGAAATATAACTATGTATACCTAAAAGACTTAACTAACATGGCTACAAATATGATTATCATAGATGACTAATTATTAATCTATTTTTTAATTATCCATTATAATCTTAAATGAGTTACATAAACATAATACCTCAAACAAGAATAGAAATATATATACAGTATAACAAAATTAAGTTTAAATTTGTATCAATAAACTAAAATCTATAGCAATGTAAAACATTTTAAACAAGTTGTTACTCTTTAAAAGTAGGTTCATTAATCTACCCTTTCATCCTATCATATCTAAACTATCCCCTTTTTTTCTTTAGAAAGAGATTGTATTTATAATCAACCTGCTTTAAATAAAAATATTGTTTTTTCTCTGTCCCACACCAGAGGGCTCTTCTGATTTGGGACATAAGAATCTCTTAACCATTTTTTTTTTTTTGAGCAATATGTCTGGGTTTAGAGGGGGAGTGAGCCAATTCCATCTCTAAAGCCAGCTTGGTATATTTGGGAATTTGGGCGTAGTTTTTCTTACTACTTCCTGCTGGAGGGGGGCGCTGTATCTTATGGGGACACGAAGAAAATTTTAGGATCATGGAGTAGTCCATGAGGCTGTATCGTCTGAGCCAGTTGCCTTGGAACCATTCTGGATGTTGAGTCATCTGGGCCATGGTGTCATTGGAGACCTTTCAGGGGGTCTTGGCTGGTCAAACCTGATGTATCTTAATCTGGAACAAATCCATAGTCTCTGGCTTTCTGTGGAAATAAGAGCAGAGACTCTCTTCCAAAGCAACATATCCTTATATCCAAATTTTGAAGTCAAGGTACCTTTAAAATATACATTTTGGCATAACTCAACAGCTTTTGTAATCAAATGTTTTTCTGCAGTTACGAATATCAAAGAGAACATAATCCAGATTCTTTGTGTGGTAGCCATCTTTACGTGGCTTATTTTTTTATATTAGCGTGAGCCTATTGCTTTAAACTGTAGCCTTCTAAGCCTGAAACGGCACTGGCGCTGTGGCTGCTGGTTCCGCCCACTTCAGCTTCCCAACATGGCGGCGGTCCGCTTTCCGCCAGCTCTGGGAGCCATAACTCTCAGAAATAGTGGGTCTACACTTTTACCAAAGTAGCGTGTAGCCCAGAAACCTCTTTTTTTGTTTTGTACTAGCAAAGGCTAAATTCACCACACAGTTTAATGTGCTACTTGCAGAGGCCTCATTCCCACCATACTGCAGGTCGAGAGAGCGCACGCTAGGAACCCGCCAGTAGCTCAAACCGGCAGCTGCCGCTCATTTGAGAGAGACAATTAGGAAGCTGTTTTTAGTTCCATTTTAGAATCTTTTTTCTAAGTTTTTAGGTGGAAACTCTTGCCACCACGTTGGACGCCATTTGTTGCTGGAGAATTTCTCTCCAGCTCCCACCACCAAGTCCTGCCAGTCTCAGAGCCCACTTATAAAATAAACACACAGACTCTTACATTATTTAAACTGTTTGGCCATTAGCTCAGGCCTGTTATTGTCTAGCTCTTACTCTTATATTTAGCCCATTTCTATTAATCTTTACTTTGCCATATGGCTCATGGCTTACTGGTACCTTACATCTTCCTTGTCCTGATGGCGGCTGGCTGTGTCTCCCCCACTCAGCCTTCCACTTCCCAGAATTCTTTTCCTTGTCCCGCCTATACTTCCTGCCTAGCCAATGGCCAATCAGTGATTTATTTACTGACCAATCAGCAACACACTTGACATACAGACCATCCCACAGCACAAGGTTTCTCTGTGTAGCTTTGGGCCTCTCCTAGAACTCACTTGGTAGCCCAGGCTGGCCTCGAACTCACAGACATCCGCCTGGCTCTGCCTCCCGAGTGCTGGGATTAAAGGCGTGCGCTACCACTGCCCAGCTTGTCTTTCTTTTTTAAATAGCCTTATTGAGAGGATGGGGAATGCTTCAATGAGTAAGTGTTGTGCACGTGTGCTGAATTTGGATCCCCAGCCTCTCTGTGTGTGTTTTTTAAAGCCAGATGTGACATCAGGTGCCTATTACTCTAGCAATGGTGGATGGAGACAGGCAGGTCCTGGGGGTGCTCTGGCAAGTCAATCTAGCTAAAATGAGGTACCATTTCAGTGAGTGATCCTGACTTTAAAAAGAAATAGAGAAGCAATTGGAGAAGACACCAACATCAGCCTCTGGCCTCCACATGTGCCCGAATGCAAAGTGCAGCTGCACATACAGGTGCACACATGCATACACATGCATACGCTACACACACACACACACACACACACACACACACACACACGCCAATAGCTTTATTGAGTTATAATTCACTTAACATAAAATGTATCTCTTTGAATTGTACAATTTAGTGTCTTTTTAGAATGCTGAGGTGTATCTTAGAGTCATGAACATCTGGAAGCTGGCAACATTCCCTACAGCCAAAGAGAAAGTGATTGTAAAAGTAGGTTTGAACATTACACCTAATAGTTGGCATACTTATATTTATACTGTGACCTTTTATGTGTATGTTATGTCACAAGGCTTAGAGTAACTTCCTCTTTAAAAACATTTGTTTTTATTTTATGTATATAAGTGAGTGCCTGCCTGCACCTGTACGTACCCAATGCCCATGGAAGCCAGAAGAGAATGTTGGATCATTACAGGTGGTTGTGAGCTACCACATGGGTGCTGGGAACTGAATGTGGGTCTTCTGCAAATCAGCAAGTGTTCTTAAGGGAACCATCACTCCAGCCTCATTTTTTTTTTCATGCTTCCCATTGTGGTGAAATGAAATGCTACCAACATACACATAAATTTAAAAGGTAGAAATCAGTTAAGATTTCACAGCTTATCAGATACACACTGATCTAACATGGGCTGAATCACAGTGTCTCTATATACGATACGGTAGTTTGAGTAAAAATGTCCCTCATACAGTCATGCATTTAAATACTTGGTCCCATTTGGTGACACTGTTGAGGAAAGTTATGGAACAGTTAGGACATGGGATCTCACTGGAGGAAATATGTCACTGAAGGGAGGCTTTGAGACTTAATAGCCTTGACTCTTTTCTAGTTCATTCTCTCTGTTTCGTATGTGTAGGTGAAGACAAGCTCTCTTGGCTTCCTGCTGCTGCCATGCCATGCCATGTCTTTCCTGCCATTGTGACTTTTCCTTCTATGTGTTGCTTTTGGTCATGGAGTTTCATCACTATGATGGCTAATACATGTGACAAATACCTATAAAAATCTTGTCTTACTTAACCGATCTAAATCCTGTGGGAGTCTGTGGGAGTCCAGCTCTGACCTGTTTCCACCTATCGAAGGGTTCATGGGTGGAGCAGAGAGGAATAAGGACATATTAGGTAGAAAGAAAGGAACGATAAGAAAGACAGAGACAGAATAGCTCCGGGAGGGCCCTGGGTCAATAGCCAGTCTCCACGAGCTTTATTCAAAAGGACTTTTTCTCCCCTTTTGCCAAGGGGAGAGGCAAAAGACCTCCCCTTTGCAAGATCAAAGCACACCGTACAGCCAAGTGTAGACCCTTCCAAACACCTGGTAAACACACCCATGGCCAAATCATCCCATTATGCATCCCTGCTGGGTAAAGCAAGCTCAGATTCTCTGACCTCCAGTAAGGTCTCACTAGGAAGCCTCTGTGGGCCGCCACAAAATCCCAAGGCAGTTATCAGCACCTTCTCCAAGGTTAACAATTTTAGTGGGTTTTACTCTAACCCCCACCCCCACCCCCACTTGGATGTATTTTATTTTTAAATTTTACGTCTGATGACACATTCGTCCGAGGTTTCTAGGGAGGCAGATTACCTTCTTTTTCTATTCCACTCTTTTTAGTCTTCAGTCCCACCCCCCCAGCCCCTCAGGAAGCTCAGAATAGAGGCGGCAGCTTTGACGCTGGGCTCCCAGCAGAAACTTGGCAACAGGAAGTCCTTATTACCATATGTCCCTTAAGTGGCATTGGAGATCCGGCTACAGTAGTGTTACAGGCATTCTTAGGATCGAGCCTGAGACCTGGAGGCCCGAACTATTAAAGAGAAGAGAAGATAGTGGACTGGGACCGGCGTTGACTCAAAATTACCTGTGGGAAAATGAGCTTTATTAGGAGAGAAAAAGGGGCACGCAACTGCAAGGGTTGAGGCTAAAAACGTTGTGAGAGTGGATCATAACAGGGGCAGCACGACCCAGCCAGGAGATGGAGGAACACGGCAGACACAAAAACACCCGGAAGTAGCCAGGCGAGCGGTGGTGGCACACAGCTTTCATCACAGCACTTGGGAGGCAGAGGTAGGAGGAGCTCAGTGAGTTCGAGGCCAGCCTAGTCTGCAAAAAATGCTTTCCAGCACAGGCTCCAAAGCTACACGGAAAAACCCTGTCTTGAAAAAGAAAGAAAGAAACAAACAAACAAAACCCCACACAACAACAAAAACCACCAAGAAGGCTGGCTTAAGTGAGAAAGAGTGGAAGAGATGGTCACCATGGAACCTAAATGAAAGTACAGGACTGTCGTTTGCAGTCCTGGATGTCTGCACTCGTCCTTGCTAAGCGTCCCCCCCCCCCAACCCCCTTCCCCACCCAGGCAAGGTACATTTATACCAAATCTTCAGGAGAGGAAACCAACACTTAGATTTTACTAGGTATAAAAGAGTGAAATGGCGAAGAGCCTGGATCTGGGCACATCATCTGTGGCTGTTTTGAAATTGGTTAAGTTTGACTCAGAAAAGGGGGCGGGGGTCTTAATTAAAGGGATATGAGATCATTCAAAGGATGAACGAGAAACGAGGTGACTTGCTAGAATCAGGGCTTCAGAAAGTCCAGCTGATAGTCTGGAAAGAGTGGGCATCAGATCTTTTTTTTTTTTTTTTTACTTTGAAACAGTTTTATTGAGGTAGAATGACATAAAAAATGAGAATATCTTTAAAACAAATAACTTGGCAAATTCTGATACACAGATACATTTGTGAGACAACATCTTAGCCAAGATAGTAGACATTGTTGTCACTCGCCAAAGTAACCTTGTGTCCTTCTCTAGTCCTTCCTCACCCCACTCCATCTTCTGCTGATCCCCACACTCCACTACTGAATTTTGAGGGACTTCTGGTCTCACTGTGTAGCCCTGGCTGGGCTAGAATTGCTATTATGCATACCAGGCTTGGCTTGAATTTGTGGAGAGTCACAAATTTATTTTATGTTCATGAGTGCTTTCATGTACGTGCATCGCTTGCATGCCTGCTGTCAGGATTGTTAGAAGAGAGTATTGCATCCCCCAGGAAACAGACAGTGCTGAGACCGGAACCCAGGTCCTCTAGAAGAGCAGCCAATGCTCAACCTCTGAGCCATCTCTCCAACCCCTGTTGCCACATTATTTTTGTTAAGTGAAAAGAGGGCCGGTGTGGCGGTGCATACCTGTAATCCAAACACTTGGGGTGAATGTTAGAGGATGAGGAGTTTAAAGCCATATTCAGCCACACAGTGAATGTGAAGCCAAATTGGGCTTTGTAAGACTGTGCCCTTGCTGGGTGGTGGTGGCACACGCCTTTAATCCCAGCACTTGGGAGACAGAGGCAGGTGGATCTCTGTGAGTTCGAGGCTAGCCTGATGTACAGAGTGAGTTTCAGGACAGGCTCCAAAACTACACAGAGAAACCCTGTCTCGAAAAACCAAAAAAAAAAAAAAAAAAAAAAAAAAAGACTGTGCCCAAACCTTATATACAAAAACTAAAAAGAAAGCCAAGCATGGTGACACATGCCTTTAATTCCAGTGCTAGGGAGGCAGGAGAATCTCTGAGTTCAAGACCAACCTCATCTAAAGAACCAAGTTCCAGGACAGCCAGGGCTACACAGAGAAACCTTGTGTACTGGCTGGTTTGGGGTGTCAACTTGTCACAAGCTAGAGTCATCAGAGAGGAAGGAGCCTCAGCTGAGGAAATGCCTCTATGAGATCCAGCTGTAAGGCTTTTTCTCAGTTAGTGATCAATGGGGAGGGCCCAGTCCATGGTGGATGGTGCCATGCCTGGGCTGGTGGTCCTGGGTTCTATAAGAAAGGAGGCTAGGCAACCCAGGGGAAGCAAGCCAGTAAGCAGCTCCCCTCCATGATCTCTACATCAGCTCCTGCCTCCAGGATCCTGCCCTGTTTGAGTTCCTGTCCTGATTTCCTTCAGTGACAAACAGCAATGCTGAAGTGTAAGCCAAATAAACCCTTTCCTCCCCAACTTGCTTTTTGGTCATGGTGTTTTGTCGTAGCAATAGAAACCCTGACTAAGACAGCTTGTCTTGAAAAAAATTAGAAAGAGGTAATACTATGGCTCATTAAATCCAACATTTACCTACAACATTATCATCTTAACATCTAACTGACATAACAATCATTAACATTTATTAATACTTTAATTTTTTTATGGGTCTGAAGAGATGTCTCAGTGGTTGAAAGTACTGGCTGTTCTTCCAGAGGACCCAGATTCAATTCCCAGCACCGACACAGTGGCTCTCAACTCTCTGTAACTCCTGTTCCAGGGATCCAACACCTCTTCTGGCTTCCTCGGGCACTGGGCATGCTTGTGGTGCACAGACATACATGCAGGCAAAACACTCTTACACATGAAATAAAACAAGTAAATATTTGAAAATTACACACACATGTGTATTAATGTGTGTGTGTGTGTGTGTGTGTGTGTTGTAGCCACTGGTTAGGTGCTCATGCTTGTGTAAATAGCCTCTTACATATAATGTAAGCAACCCTCATGGAAATCATTGGGTCATTAAAAAAAAATGACATGAAGGGGGCATAGTTGGGAAGAAGAAGGGCATCGACATGAGTGGGAGGGGATAAAAGAGAATAATGGAGGGAACATGATCAAAATACATTATAGACATACCTAAAAGCACCACTATGTTTTCATACAAAACTGTCATTATACAAAACCGGTATATATTAATAAGATATTTCAAAAGCAGTACTTTCCAGCTCTCCAGTAATAGTGAATCATGTGGTTTCTCCATGATTATTTGCAGTGCATTCCAATAAGGCCCGTACAACTAGACAAGAAGTCTATTCTTCAAGCCTCATCGCCTTCCGTCCCCGAGAAGGAGGAAGCAACAGCTAACAGAGGAGTGGAAACAGCCCCCAAGTATCACACAGCTGATTTCATTGAAAACAGCAAACTCACTTTTACAACACAAAGAAATGGAAATTGGAGCCGAACATTCACCGCTTGGAATGAAAGTGAAATTCGATGCTGAAACACTGAGAAAAAAGGAAACAGATTTTAAAACCATGACTCTGATCTAATTGTCTGTATGTGATGCCACTTAAAAAGAAGGAACAGGGCCTCTGAGATGGCCCAGTGGGTAAAGGTGCTTGCTGCCAAGCCTGCCGACCTAAGTTTCATCCTCAGGACCCATGGAAAAGTAGGAGAAAATCAACTCCATAAAGTTGTCCTCTGACCTCCACTTTTTTAAAATGAAGGAGTAATTTACTCACACATTCTTAAGTAAAATACAATATTCAAGCACTCGCGTGTACACACACACACACACACACACACACACTTTTGTATCATATGCAGAACCTTGCACTAAAAATTCAAAAGAAAAGCTCTTCATGGCCCAGTGTGATGGCTTGGTTGGTAAAAATGTCTACTGTCCAACAACTTGTATTCAGCCCACATGATGGAGAGAACTGACTCCTGAAAGTTGTTTCTGTTGGTTTTTGCGGCGCTCTTACCCTGCGAGGAAAAGTCACGAAACACGACAGAATCCACTAACAAGAGTTTTATTAAGATAAGGGAGAGGGACAGATGAGCACAGGCCTTCGGAAAGACACGTGAGTGAAGGGGGACCGGGAATCATGGCGCCCGGCTTATAAAAGCTAGACCACGTCTGCACACACAGGCCCATGTGGCTATTCCACGCATGCGCATAGAGCACATGGTTGCGCTGCGTACTTTACGCAACCACGCAAAGCCACGGGGTCCTAGTCACGCGAGACATTTTGACCCGGAAATGACTAGGGGGAAGTGACTAGGTCCTACCACGCATGCGCAACCATGCCCAACTGTGGGGGCGTGTTGTGAATCCATATCAGTTTCCCCATCCTCCACAAATTCTCAGGGGCACATGTGCCCACACACATACACACAAAACAGACAAATGTTAACTTTAATTGAAACAAAACCCAAAAAAAACTCTTCCTATCCTGTAATGGTGGGTCACACTTGTATTGCCAGCATCTATGAAGCTGTAGCCAGAGAAACAAGTTTCAGGCTAACTAGGCTTTGTCACAAGAAAACTCAAATTCTTCTTCCGTAATTAGGAAAAGCTGCAATCGTATGAAGTTGGTCTTTTAAGATCTACCTTCAAAGTCCATCGCTCTTTGTAGAAAACAATCCTGCTTCAGATAAACTCAAAGTAAAAAATTAGAAAGCACACAAGGAAATCAGTAATAGATTATAAGATAAAGAGGCAGAAACAACAGTAAAACACATCCCCCCCCCAACACAAGATAACAAAGGAATGCAAAGATATTTTTAAATAGATTACTCTAGAATGTTCAAGGGAGAGTCACTGTGGGCATCTATCTGAAGCGTGGCATTGGAAGCAGGAGGATCAGAAATGAATTCAAGGTCATCGTCAGCTGCTATCAGGATGGAGCCAGCTTAGTCACGAGACCCTAAATCAGTGAAGCAAAACCAGATAAAGGAATGGAAAAGCTTTGTTGTTTTTTTTGTTTCATTTTTAACCAGAGTGAAAAAACACACAAAGCAGAAAGAAATCCACTCTTCAGCATCGTATGCATGGACAGTCCCACAGACTCAGGTGGCTGAAGAAGGGAGGGTTGAGCCCAGCAGATTGAGAGTAGCCTGGGCAGCATAGTGAGGCCCTCATCTCAAGCGAAGCAAAATAAATCAAAACCGAGTGACTAAGAAAGCTAGGAAGAGGAAGTATTTGGAGAAATTGTGAGCGAATGTTTTCATTTTTTGTTTTTTTGGGTTTTTTTTAGTTTGTTTGTTGAGACAAGGTTTCTCTGTGTAGTCCTGTGTTGTTTGTAACTGTGTTTTTTTTAATCAATAAAGACTCGGGAGCCAGATGCCAAGGTGAAACCGCGCTAGCTAAGAGGGGCAGAGAAAGCACCCAGCTACTTCCTCCTCTGCCAACGTTGTCTGAAAGTTTTTGCCTACATTGTCTCAAACAAAAACTCCTCCAATCTAAGGTCCCTCCCTTCTACTTCCTGCATTTCTCTCTCCCTCCTGCTGACTTCCTCCCGCTCTCTACGGCTTTTCCTGGTAACTCGTTGCTTACTCCGCCTCTCCACCTACGGTTGATTTTATTTAATCCTATTTACAATATTCAGGTAGAAAACTCTTGGATTAAAGATGTGTGCTAGGGCTGAGCCATACCACAGCTAGAAACAGATTCCCCCAGTAAACGACCCAATCTCGGGGTTCACAGTTTGATCAAATATCCCGAAACAGTCCTGGCTGTCCTGGAACTCACTCTGTAGACCAGGCTGGCCTCAAATTTACAGAGATCCCCCTGGCTCTGCCTCCCAAGTGCTAGGATTCAAGGCATATGCCATCACTGCCTGGCAAGCAATTTTTTTAAATTAACATTTATTTCTGTGTATATGTGTGAGAGGATGTGCCACAGTGCATATGCAGAGGTCAGAGAACAACGCAGGGAAGAAGGTTCTCTCCTTCCATCACTTGGATCCTGGGGAGTGAACTCAGATTGCCAGGATCAGTGGCAAGCCCATCTACCCAGTAAGCCATCCTGCCACCACCACCCTAACAAAATAGTGTAAGACCTGGTTTTTCTACTTGAAAAAAGACCTACCCGCCCAAGCAGACAAAATAACACACCTTCATTTAGACACATTGAAATAAAGTTGTAGGACATTGAAATCAAAGAAAAAAATCTCAAAACCACCAGAAAGATGACAGAGCTCATCCTCAACAGACAGCAGAACCTCTATTTGATTGACAGTGCACTTCCCATGGACAAGCAGGTCCGCAGGCAACCGAGGACTATCATCCCCAATCTCCGGCTGTCCTATATGCTCACCTCGACATTTCCAGACACACAAAGGATGGGTTTGCTCACTTTTCTAAGTTCTCACTAAAAGAGCTGTTAAAGGATACACTCAGGAAGAAAGAAATGGAACTCCAAAGGAAAACGTGGGGTCAAAAGCAAAGAAACCAGGAAATACTGGTAAATCACAAAGAGCTGAAAGAAGCGTTAGTCGACCAAGTGGTAGTGGGTTAGGAATTAGAACAAAGGGGCAGAAAATTGCCCCATGGTGCCAAGTTATAAGTGTTTAATGAGAAAGTTATAATTTTCAGTAATTCCTCATTTTCACAAAATTATTTTCTACCGATTACATTCAAACTACCACAGCTACGAAAGACAATTCTCTCAGCAATCAATCAATGTCTCTCTGTCTCTGTCTCTCTCAGACAGGCTCTCATGTAGCCCATGCTGAACTCTTAACTCCTAGACAGCAGAGAATGATCTTACACTCCTGATTCTCCTGGCTTCACCTCCCAAGTCCTGGAATGACAAGCATGAACTACTATGCCTGGATTTATGAGGTACTAGGGATTGAGCCCAGGGCTTTGTGCATGCCAGGCAAGCATTTACCAAGTGAGTTCCATCATAGGCTCTCTTGCAGAAATTTCTTTTTTTATATATAAAAACTTTGTTATTGTTGTTTGTATGTGTTATGAGGTGGGAGCATGTGTGTGCCACAGAGTGCATGTGGGGGTCAGAAGAAAAGTTTGTGAACTAAGTTTACTCCTTTCTTTCTTCTCTGTGGTTCCGGGGAGGAAATCCAAGTCATCAGGGTCGCTGGGCAAGTACTCCTATCTCCTAGGCCACCTCACCATCTTCTTCCAGCAATTTCTATGAGTAACTCAGTATTTTCCACACTTTTTTTTTAAATGTAACACCTATTAAGATCCTTCACACTGGATGGTGGTGGCACACGCCTTTAATCCCAGCACTCGGGAGGCAGAGGCAGGAGGATCTCTGTGAGTTTGAGGCCAGCCTGGTCTACAGAGCGAGATCCAGGACAGGCACCAAAACTACACAGAGAAACCCTGTCTTGGGGGGGGAAAAAAAAGGATCCTTCACCACATCCATGATGCAACGTCCTTCAGGAAATACTTGATTGGAGAGATAGACAGACTTCTATCTACTTCAGGTAAGTTTGCCATAAACATTACTGCTCTCCACTGAAAGAAAAGGGCTCCATCACATCCTGTTAAAAGTATATTCTTTGTCAAATGCCTGAAGGGTTTCATTTGGTGTTTGAGATGACCTCAGATTTGATGATTTTATTATTTTTTGAATGTGGTCATCAGCCAAATGACAGTGACCAACAGACTTGACAAGAACAAACCACACGAGCTTCTAAATCTCCATTGTTTTCCAGCTGTAATGTGGGGGGTAAGAGGTGAGAACTGAAGGAGAGTGCCCATGGGAAGCACTGACTACACTAGAGAACGCTGGCCTAGGATAACACTGTCCACAGGGCGCTAAGCAGAAGTGGTCACAGTGCTCAGCCTAATCAAGCAAGCGGCGCCACTTGAGCTTAGACCCAACCAGAGCTAATGTTTATTTCCAGAATCACTCTAAGGGCACTCAGGAAGCACTAAGATGAAATGACCCAGGCTTGGAGAAAAGGGCAGGTAGGAGGATCAAAAGAAAACACAAACTATCACCTACCTCGGAAGGTTGATGGAAAACCAGTAGTCACATAGAAATTCATAGCTAGTATTGCTGTTAGGAATAAATACTGCGCTGTTAGAGAAATGTAATCTCCCCCCAGCGTTTACTTCTCTGGTGTGTGTGTGTGTGTGTGTGTGTGTGTGTGTGTGTGTGTGTGTGTCTGTGTGTTCACTCAAGGTGTGCACGTGTGGAGGTCAGAGGACAACTTTTGATTGTTGATTCTCTCCTTCCATCATGTGAGTTCCAGGGATAGAACTCAGGTATCAGGCTTGGCAGCAAGCACTTACCCCCGGGTCATCTCCCTGGCTTGAGAGAGACATATCTAAACATACGATGGTAAAAGGCACAAAAACTCACTCACAGAACCGAAAGCGGGTAAATCCCCTCGAAATTGCCAGAATTAAAAATAAATAAAGCCAAAGAAAACACGGAATTGACTGAAAGACAGAAGATTCGGGATAGGCCAAGAAAACATAAAAAGAGCAAAACAAGATAACAGAGCTAAGTTGCACATAACAGGATGATAAACCTGAAATGAATCAGCTGTGTCTGCCGGAAAGCACGTCAATTGCTCAAAAGGCTGAATTAGACAACAGAAGCCTCATCTGAACGCAGAAATTGATAAAAAGCAACGTTTGTGACTGGAACAAAGAGATCCTTCTGCCAGTGCTCATAGAAGTATACGCTGGTGGAACATTTCCAGAAGACAGTTAGGTGATTGTATCAACGTGGAGGATGTGCAGGCCTCTGCATTAAACTAGTTCCCTTTGAAAAATCATGCTGAGGAGAAAATTGCACAAAAGCAAAAACACAGGACATTTGCAGCTGCGTACCAATGGCATTTTAGTGGGGAAATGCAGGGAGTGGAGGGATAGCTCAACAGAGGGCCCAGTTTGAATTCTCAACATCCATATAGTGGCTTACAACCATCTGTAGTTCCAGTCCCAGGGGATCTGACACCTTCTTCTCAACTCTCCTGGCATTGCATGCACATAGTACATACATGTATTTAGGCAAAACACTCAGATAGTCATACATGTAACATATTTTAGCAAAAAGAAAGTGCTCAAAAATAGGAGACAGGCTTACAAAATGTCTCAGCAGGTAAAGGCACTTTCTGCAAAGCTCGATGACCTGAGTTCATTCCCTAGGGTCCATGAAGGAGGAAAGAACTGATTCCTTCAAGTTGTCCTCTGACCTCCACATGCATGCTCCCTTCCTACTCAAAATAAATGAATGTACTAAAAACGTTTTTAAAGGCATAGGAGACAGGTTGAATAAATCATGGTTTATAAATAACACAAATAGTTGTCATCCTTTAACAATCATGGTGTTAGTCTAGGGGAGGGGGGTGTTCAAGGGTAGAATGCTTGCTTATAATATGCAAGGCCCTGAGTTCAATCCCCAGTACTGCTGGGTGAAGAGGAGGAGGAGGAGGAGGAGGAGGGGGAGGAGCTTAGTGTTAGACTACAGTTATGACCCAGAAATCTGTCCTTTGCATATTCTGAGTGAAAATAGCAACTACAGGGCCAAAGAGATACGTCAGTAGTTAAGATCATGTGCTATTCTTACAAAAGATCCAACTTCAGCTTCCAGCACATACAACAGGCAGCTCACAACTACACGTAACTCCAGCTCCAGGATCTGATGCCCTCTACTGGCCTCCTAAGGTACCTGCACTCACATGCACGTGTCCCCCCCCCCCCACACACACACAATTAAAAATAAAATAACTCTGGGGCAAGGTATGGTGGCACATATGTTTAATAGCACCGGAAAGGCATGGGCAGGACAGTATCTGTGAGTTCAAAGCCACAGTGAGACTCTATCTTAAAACAAAATAAAACAAACAAACAAACAAAAATCTCAAAACAGCAATTACAGAAATACTTGTAGATTGTAGTCCTTAGTATGGGAAGCCATAGCCATACTGGGTGTACACACTCCATAGAGATGTCTAATGAATACTCACCTGCGTTACAGCTCTTGTTCTGGATGATGGGATTTCAGGGAAATTTGTATTTCCTTCCTATACTTTATCTTGAGTAAAAAACATTAGTCAGGAGAAATCTAAAGACCTTAAGGCCTAAAGCTGCCACATTAGGCCACAAGCTCCCAGATGCCAGTGTGCTCCATGCCTGTCATTTCCCCACCAATAAGCTTCAGGGATAGAACTATCCCCAGCACTCCCCCCACCTCGCATGGTGTCCTGTCTGGGGCAGGGCTTTAAGTTCTGGAACCAGAGTTGAAGAGTTTCTTTGTGTAGACAGAGCAGTCTCTGTTTGTATATGAACGTATAATTTTTTCAAGTTTTTTGTTTGTTTGTTTTTGCTTTTGTTTTTCGAGGCAGGGTTTTCTGTGTAGCCTTGGCTGTCCTGGAACTCACTCTCTCTGTAGACCAGGCTGGCCTCGAACTCACAGAGATCCACCTGCCTCTGCCTCCATAGTGCTGGGATTAAAGGCGTGTGCTAGCACTGCCCTGCTTGAACATGCATTTTTGATTGTTTGTTTTTCTTTTGGAGACAGGTTCTTACTCGGTAGCTTAGACTGTCTGGGACTCCTCTAAGTATCCTAAGCTGGCCTTGAACACACAGCAGTCTCCCTGCCTTGATCTCCATGTGCTAGAATTATAGCATGCCTGGCTACATATATTTTTAGGGTTTTTGTTGTTAATCATTTTCAAATTTTATTTATTTTTATTTTATGTATATTAATTTTTGCCTGCCTGTACTATGTGCATGTCTGGTGTCTGATGAGGTTAGAAGAGGGTATCCGGTCCTGTAGAACTGGAGTTACTGACAGTTGTGAGCCTCCCTATTGTGAGAGTCTGTGGGAGTCCGGCTCTGACCTGCTCCCACCTTTTGAAGGGTTCTGAGGTGGAGGAGAGAGGAATTAAGACATGATAGAAAGAGAGACCTAGCCAATGAGAAGAAAGACAGAAACACAGGATATCTTCAGGAGAGCCTGGGTCAATACCCAACAGCCTCTTCGTTTATTCAAAAGAGCTTTTTAAACAATACCAAGGGGAGAGGCAAAAGACCTCCCCCTTGCAAGATCAAAGCTTACTGTACAGCCAAGTGTAGACCCTTCCAAACACCTGGTAAACATGCTCATGGCAAAATCATGCCGCCATGCTGGGTAAAGCAAACTCAGATTCTTTGACCCTGAGTAATTTGGGCTCCCACACCCTATGACACCCTGAGAACAGAACCCAGGTCCTCCATAAGAGCATTTTTTAAAAGATGTATTTATTGATTTATTTATTATGTATATAGTGATCTGCCTGTGTATATGCCTGCATGCCAGAAAAGGGCACCAGATCTCATTATAAATGGTTGTGAGTCACCATGTGGTTGCTGGGAATTGAATTCAGGACCCCTGGAAGAACAGCCAGTGCTCTTAACCTCTGAGCCATCTCTCCAGCCCCATAAGAGCATTCTGAACCACTAAACCATCTCCCTAGCACCCTTATTTTTGTTTGTTTGTTTGTTTTTAGACAGGGTTTCTCTGTGTAGCCATCGCTATCCTGAAACTCACTTTGTAAACCAGGCTGGGCTCGAACTCACAGAGATCTGCCTGCCTTTGCCTCCTGAGTGCTGGAATTAAAGGCATGCACCACCACCACCTGGTCCCCATATGTTTTTATCTTACTTTTTATTATTATTATTATTATTATTATTATTATTATTATTATTATTATTACTTTCCTAATGTCTGCAATAGAATTTCCCCCATCAGAAGACTGTGATGGGGGCTCCTTGATGCAGCCCATACAGTGAGCAGCTGTACAAGGCGGCTGTCTCCAGCCCATACAGTGAGCAGCTGTACAAGGTGGCTGTCTCCAGCCCATACAGTGAGCAGCTGTACAAGGTGGCTGTCTCCAGTCCATACAGTGAGCAGCTGTACAAGGTGGCTGTCTGGCAGCTGAGAGTCCTTGCTGTAGTAGTTCTGCCTATGGTAGGTGATAGAAGAGGAGCCCCCTAATGCTTTTTAGCTGTTGTTTTTGTTTGTTTACTTATTTTTTGTTTGAGACAGGGTCTCATGTAGCTCAGGCTGGCCTCAAACTCACTATGTAGCCAAGGATGACCTTAACTCCTAATCCTTGTGCATCCACCTCTCCAGTGCTGAGATTATAGGTATGGACCAGCATACCCACATTTATGGAATTCTAGGGATCCAACTGAGGGTGTTATGAATGCTAGCTAGGCAAGCACCCTACATCCTTAGCACACACACACACACCCATCCCACCCTACCCTCCCACTCCCCCCACCCCTTTTTTTCCCCCAAGACAGGGTTTCTCTGTGTAACAGCTCTGGCTGTCCTGGAACTCCCTTTGTAGACCAGGCTGGCCTCAAACTCACAGAGATCCACCTGCAAAGGCATGTACTCCCACACCCAGCAGCAATGACCTTTTTAAAAGAAGAGCTTTATTTTCTTTAAAAAAAAAAAAAAAAGAGGAAGCCTGGCGGTGGTGGCGCACGCCTTTAATCCCAGCACTTGGGAGGCAGAGGCAGGTGGATCTTTGTGAGTTCGAGGCCAGCCTGGTCTACAGAGCGAGATCCAGGACAGGCGCAAAGCTACACAGAGAAACCCTGTCTCGAAAAATTTAAAAAAAAAAAGGGGGGGTGTTGCTTTTATTAACAAAACAAAGCCATTTTTATTTATTTATTTTAAATTTTTAATTTGCTTGAGCCAGTGGCTTCAAACTTGCTATATAGTCATGGATAACTTTGATCCCCGGATCCTTCTAGCTCCATCTCTCCAGTGTGTGGATTATAGGTGTGTGCCGCCCCTCCCAGCTCATGCAGTAGCAGGGATGGACCCTAGGACTTTATGCATGCTAGGCAAGCACTCTACCAACTGAGCTAGTGTCAACCCATTTTGGCCATTACTTTTGATAAAAAGTATTGGCTTCAACCATGGTTTTGAACAATGTATATTAGTTAAATCCTGAAACAGAAAAGCTCTTTGTAAAAGAAATTTGTATTATCTTGACTGTGATGGTTTAATGAGCATTGGAGGCTTGGGAGATGGTTCTGTGAATAAAAGCATTTGAATGCAAGCCTAGGGTTCAAATCCCTAGCACCCAGGTAAAAAGGTAAGTAAGGCTGCATATACTTGTAACCACAGTGCTGGGGTGGAGCAGAGAAAAGAGGATCCAGGATGCTTGCTGGCTACCAGCCTAGCTCCAAGTTCACTGACAGACTCTATCTGATAGGAATAAAGCTGAGAGTGATAAAGTAGACAAGACTGCCTCTGTTGTGGAATATTATTTTAAGGTGTGTTACTTTTAACTCTGTGAAGCTGTGTTACTGTGCCTGTCTAAAACACCTGATGGTCTAATAAAAAACTGGTCAATAGCAAGGCAGGAAAAAGGAAAGGTGGGGCTGGCAGACAGAGAGAATATATAGAAGGAGAACTCTGTGAGGAAAAAAGAGAAGTAGCCAGAGAAGGAGGAGGACTCCAGGGGCCAGCCATGGAGTAAGAGTAAGATTTACAGAAGTAAGAGAATGGGAAAAGCCCAGAAACAAAAGAAACAATAGACAGAATGATTTTAAGTTAAGAAAAGCTGACAAGAAACGAAGCCAAGCTAAGGCCCGACATTTATAATTAAGAATAAGTCTCTGTGCCAGGCAGTGGTGGCGCATGCCTTTAATCCCACCACTCAGGAGGCAGAGCCAGGCGGATCTCCTTGAGTGATTTATTTGGGAGCTAGGTGTTGGCCCCCAAAAGATCCAAAAAACAACCAACAACATTCCTCTGACCTCTGAGCACTCTGGAATGCACATGCACACAGGCATGCACGCATGCACAGGCACACACATACCTAATTGCACCATTAGTGGTGCAATTTATTATTGTCCATCAGTTACATCTCAATAAGCTGTGCTGTTTGTTTGGGTCCTTTAAAACTGGAATGCCTTGGTCAAAAGGGGGAGCTGTTGTGCTCCCTGTAATGTGATTTTCCTACTTGGGTTTTCATTGTATGCCTGGACTGTTGTTCCTAAGCTGCTCTCAGATGACAGACTTCTTGTTTATGGGAACTAAAGAAGGCAATTAAATAATTATAGGCATGAAAATGGAGGCAAATGGATGTGCCAAGCTCTAGATTAACACCAGGGGCTGTGGAAATAATTCCAGGCACTTAAACATGCAAACACCGATTAGGCTACAGACAGGAAAAGGCAGCAGGACAGAACAGTGTTCACTGCCAAGAGGATGGAGCTCTTTGGTAGAAAGGCAGAGTAATGTTGCTGGTTTTGTGAACTCGTTGGTGTCAGGGCAAGGGCAAACACCATTTGATCAACTGACTGCAGAGCCAAAGGGAGCGGGATTGAAGTCTGAAGATGTTCCTCCAGGCTGTGACAGAGTGAGGCTTGGCCTTGACCCACAGAGGGAAAACTGTCCCCTGTTAGCTCATCAGGACAATTTGGGGCAATGGGGGTTTTGTTTGTTGATTTTTCCTTGGGGTCTGTTTTCTTGCTTGCAAAATTAAATCCATAAGTCTGACTTGCCAGCTTTTCAGAATAAAAGCAAAATATTGAAGTAAAAATCGAAAAGCTAACAGGATTCTTTCATTTGTGGTTGCTAGATTTAATAGAGATGCCTAAAATCGTGCATGGATATTTGATAGCAAAGTAAAAGCCAAACTGTCTAGGCCAGTGGTTCTCAACCTGTGGGCCTTGACCCCTTTAAGGGTTGCATATCAGATATCCTGTATATCAGATATTTACATTATTATTACATTAGCAAAATTACAGTTATGAAGTAGCAACAAAATAATTTTACGGTTGCGGGTCACCACACCATGAGGAACTGTCTTAAAGGGTCGCAGCATTAGGAAGGTTGAGAACCACTGCTCTAGGGAACAAAAGAGACTGATGGGAGTTTAAAGAGGGGAGGAGTACATACAGGAGGTGTCTTAGTTAGGGTTTCTATTGCTGTGGAGAGACACCATGACCGTAGAACTCTTATAAAGGAAAACATTTCATTGGCGCTGGCTTATAGTTCAGAGGTTGAGTCCATTAACATCATGGCGGCAAGCATGGCAGGATGCCAGCGGACATGGTACTAGAGAGGTAGCTGAGAATCCTACAACTTGATCCACAGGCAACAGGAAGTGAACTGTCACAATGGGTGTGACCTAAGCACATAAGATCTCAAAGCCTGCCTCCACAGTGACACACTTCCTCCAAGTGTTGTGGAATATTATTTTAACTGGGCAAAGATATGTTTTATTTGTTTATGCTGCAGAATATTACTTTAACTATGTAAAGGTGTGTTACATTTGTTTATGCTGCTTTTGTTTAATGATGTAAGGAAGTGTGTTTAATTATGTAAAGATGCGTTGCATCTGTTTCACCTTGTCTGCCTAAGGCACCTGATTGGTCTAATAAAAAGCTCAACAGCCAATAGCTAGGCAGAGAAAGGATAGGCAGGGCTGGTGAGCTGAGAGAATAAATACAAGGAGGAATCTAAAAGAGAGAAGGAGTGAGAGAGAAGAGGGAGGAGAAGAAAGAACCAGGGAGATGTCCGGGGCCAGAAGCCAGGCAGCCACCAGCCAGCCAGACATGAGAAGCAGGGAAAGTGAGATATACAGAAGAAAAGAAAGGTAAAAAGCCCCGAGGCAAAAGGTAGATAAAGAGAATCAGGTTAATTTAAGTGAAAAGAGCTAGCCAGAAATGAGCCTAAGCTAGGCTGAGCATTCATTCATAACTAATAATAAGTCTCTGTGTCATGATTTCGGAGCTGGTTGGTGGCCCAAAGAAAAAGCCTGTTACAAACAAGGCCATACCCCCCAATAGTATCACTTATAGACCAAACATTCAAACATGTGAGTCTATGGGGGGCCATAACTATTCAAACCACCTCAGGAGGTATGTTTAACATACAACATATACCTGAATAAAAATGTCATTGTGGGGCTGGAGAGATGGCTCAGCAATTAAGAGCCCTTGCTACTCTTGCAGAATACCTGAGTTCAGTTCCCAGCACCTATGTTGAATGACTCACAATTGTCTGTAACTCCAGTTTGTGGAGATCCGATGTCCACTTCTGGCCTCCAAGACCACCCATATGCACACGTGCATACATACACACATAGATAAAAATAACTCTTAATTTTTAAAAGGTTCTTATGGAACAATACCATGTATAAGGAATATATACAACGTGAATTTAAAATAATAATAAATAAAAAATGTAAAGGGATTTGTGAATGTGATTTAAGGCAAATGCAATAACTTAATAAAGCAGGTGATCATCTAGGGTTCTCGGGTGTGTAGAAAGGTGCACAGGCCCAGGCTACTACCTCTTCGACCTCTGACAATTGAGTACACTAGTTAATGACTCCTCCAAACAGAGGTTCCATTCACCTCCCCCAACATTTCATCACCATGAAGTAGATCTCATCAGCTCCACTTTGGAGCTGTGTACAAAGAGGTTCATAGAAGTTAAGCCTGTCCATGTTGCCAGAAAATAACACAAGAGATTTGAGATTTGAACCCAGAGCTCCAACATCAATGTCAGACAGTCTCTCATTGGCCTGGGGCTCACTAATTAGGCCAGGCTAGCAGGCCAAATGAGCCCCAGGAACCCACCCATCTCTGCCTCCCCAGGGATGAGATTACTTGCACACACCACTATGCCTATATTTTTTTTTTCACATGGGTTCTGGAGACTGAATCCAGATTCTCAGGCTCTTTGGACTGTTCCACCTCACCCCACAGCACCCTCTACTATCTTTTCATGTGTCTAATACAGTAAGCACTACTCACACGTATCTAAGTTTGAATTCTTTAAGATTCAAGAGAATAGGGGCCTGGAGAGATGGCTCAGAGGTTAAGAGCACCGACTGCTCTTCCAGAGGTCCTGAGTTCAATTCCCAGCACCCACATGGTGGCTCACAATCACCTGTAATGAGATCTGGCACCCTCTTTCGTATACATAATAAATAAATAAATCTTTAAAAAAAAAAAAAAAAAGATTCAAAAGACTAAACATGTCCTCGCTAGCTACGATTCTCGTGCTCAGTGCCCAGGCATGGCTGCTGTATCTGTGTAATTGTCCTGAGACATTTCCATCACCGCAAAGGGTTCTAGTGGGCAGCGGTGCTGGCATGCGACAGAGTGCTGGTGTCAGCAAGACAGAGTCAGACTGAAGGGAGCCTTTTCTTTCTCTCCGCTATGCCCTTCCTTTATCTCTACCATCTTATCCTGAGTGTTCTTTCCAGAGCCTTCTGCCTTCCAACTAAGTGCATGCCCGGGGCTGGCCTGCTGACTCTGTAAAGCACTCAGAATACTGGGCAGCCCCAGGATTTTGATGACAAAGACGGATGCTGGCGCTGTGCCCAAACCCAGAAACAGCAACTCGGAAGCAATGCCAAGTGACGGCACCAGGGTGGGCAGCAGACACCCTTGCGAAGCTGCTGCTTGTCTGCCAGATCTGCCAGAGGCACAGAGGGGAGAGGAAGTCAGAAGGGAAGTGAGGGGATGGGAGCAGCAGGGCTAAGGACACCCCAAACCTGCTGACTCCATTCTCTTCCTCTAGCTATTCCAGGCACACACGTACCCTCCACAAACAGGAAGGACGGACACTTCATTTGCCATTGAACTTAGTAGTCACTCAAGGTACCCACCGAACATGAATTAATGTGATCCTGGACTAAGTTATGTGTAGAAACTGAATCCCTGGATGATGGCAGTTCTAGTGTAAGTCAGATGTATTGGCATATGCCCAGGATTCCAGCACGCAGGAGGTAGAGACAGAGGACCTCGAGTTCAAGGCTAGTCTGGGCTACATGCCAAGACCTGTCTCAAACAAAAGATCCTAAACAAATGCTGGAATCAGATATTGCTTTTTCAAAAAAGAAAGAACTGATGTAGACATCCTTCCTCATCTGCCTGGTGATGTCTGCTTTGTTGTTATCTCCTACTGTTTGGCACTCGCCTTTAATCCCAGCACTCAGGAGGCAGAGGCAGGCAGATCTCTGTGAGTTCGAGGTCAGGCTGGTCTACAGAGTGAATTCCAGGACAGCCAGGACTGTTACACAGAGAAACCTTCTCTCAGAAAAAAACAAAACAAAACAAAAAACAAACAAAACCAATGTTTAAATTTAGTGTGTGTGTGTGTTTATGTGTGTGTACGCACGAGCGAACACACACACACACACACACCAGGTTTTCTCTTTGGGGCCACCAACCAGCTCCCAAATCATGACACAGAGACTTATTATTACTTTTGAATGCTCAGCCTAGCTTAGGCTCATTTCTGGCTAGCTCTTTTCACTTAAATTAACCTGTTTTTCTTTATCTACCTTTTGCCTCAGGGCCTTTTACTTTTCTTTCCATGTGTATATCTTACTCTCACTGTTTCTCATGTCTGGCTGGCTGGTGGCTGCCTGGCCTCTGGCCCTGGGCCTCTTCCTTGTTCTCTCCTCTCTTCTCTTGTGGTTCCTGCATGATGGAGAGCTGTGCCGTGGCACTCATGAGGTCGGAGGAGAGCTTAATGCAGTTCATCCTCTCCTTCCACCTTTACACGGGTTCCAGGGATTGAACTCGGGTTGCCAGGCTCGTGCGGCAAGCTCCTTTACCAAGTGACCCATCTTGGCAGCTCACAGAAGAAGTTCTGAAGAGACACCTTGTGTCCCTCCCTTTGGTCATCAAACTATTGAACGGTGGATCCCAGGAATTTGGAATGGGACAATGGCTTGTCTCCATGAAGAGATTTCACACAGCTCTGACGATTTACAAAAGAGACTAGAGCTGAGAAAATGGTGGGTCAATGATGGGCAGGACCACACCTTAATCAGGACTACTTAGCTATGCAGACCTCTTGCCTTCTGTTTAAACTCCTGTCAGGATCCCAAAAATGGACTTGAGGGTTAATAGATGTCTTTATTTGTTCCTCTGCCCAACACAACCATTTTTCACCATTGCCTTATGAAGTGGAGGATTGTGGATGAGTGGCCCAGCATAGTTTGTTAGGGCTTCCAAAGCCCAGACTCTGATCCTAACAACGCCAGTGACAATGATGAGGCCTAGTCACCAACATGACAGTGTTGATAGGTGATGGGCCATTCCGAGGTGTTGGATGAAAGCCTTTCTCCCAGGAGTGAATTCTTCGTCTTGTAGGACTGGGTTAGGGATAGCAAGAACAAGCTAGTATCAAGTGTCTAGTTGCCTTTATCCCTGTCCTCTATTCCCCATGAAGACACTGGATACTCTTACACACTTCTGCTTCCTGATGCTCCTGCCACTTGATCTACTGGGTTATGACACAGAAAGAGGCCCTTACCAGATGCAGCAACCCAATCTTGAACTCTCCTGTCTCCAAAACTATGAGCTAAATCAATCCATTTGCCTTACAAATGGCACAGACTTTGGTATTCTGTTATGGAAAATGAACTAACCCACTCATTCCTCCACAGAAGTGCCTTGTTTCCACACAAAGTGTTATTTGGGGGGCCTATGTGGTTTTAGCTGTTGTTTCTGATATCTGGGCAGCAAACTATTCACCTCACTTAACAGCCGTACCTGCGTTACTTTTCTGACCCAACTGCCCCAGCTCTTTGTATAATTTAGGCAGAGTATCTTCAGAACCTCGTGAGAGATCTTTAGCTAATTTGGAGGTGTTTATTGGCAAGCCCACACTTTGCTCATGTGAGTTTGATTTTAAAATATTGCCTTTGGATTCCCCATATTCGGTTTAAATTGTTTGGAGTTTCTTCAACTTGTCCTTCCCAGGGAGAGACGGTGGCCTTGCTCCAAACTACACTCTACATCTTCCCCTAAGTTTCCTGGTTTGTTTTGGTTCCTATATCTGGAGCTGTCACTCTCTAGACTGCTGTGTGCACAGCCTGCTGGAAAGAAAACAGAACCGGGCTCCTGCAGCTTGGGTCACAGGACTGAGGAGTTCAGAAACCCCTTGGAGGAACAGCTGGATGAAAAATGACAGGCCACCCTATGGGCCCTGTTCCACCCTAGAGGGACACAAAGGGCACTGGAAAACCATGCTTACAGTTTCTCAGGGGCCTGACATTTTGCTCTGTTGTCCCAGTGACTCACATGATTTTCCAGGCCTTCAAACTGGGTCAACAGCTCTGTTTGTCCCTATGACTCCCCTGGGAGGTCACTCTGGGAAAAGTGGCTGAATGGGCATGTTTGGCCAGTTGAGTCTTTTGACTGACTTTTAGCCTCAGGAATTATTGCTGGCATTCAGGCCAGGAGTAAGGAGAATTAATCACTGCGTCTGGTTAAATCAACAAATGTATGTTCCTAACCAAGCGTTAGCCATGCTGCTACGTGGTGGCTCTCCACAGAGAACCAAAGAGAGAACTAGAGAACTTGAGAAAACCCTAAAGTAAGATGGTCACTCTTTGCAGATAAGAAAGCTGGCAGGATGGAGGAGGTGGGGTGGCTTGGACTGTAAAGTGCTCGCTGCTCAAGCGTAAGGACCTAAGTTCAGATCCTCCAAAACCCACATCAAAAGGCTGGGTGGGCATGGCGGCACACAGCTGCAATCCCAGGGCTGGGGATGTAGAGGTTCGAGGATGCTGGAGGTTGGATAGACAGCTCATCTAAACGAATCAGGGAGCTGCAGGTTCAGTGAGAGATTCCATCTCAAAAAATAAGATGAAGAGAAATAGAGGGAGGGACCCAGTGTTGACCCTGTCTTTGGCTTGAGTGTCACTCAGCCTAGCATGCATAAGATCCAGGTTCTGACTCCTTAACGTGCAGAAACAAAAACAGCAAGCTTGTGCTACCCGTCTAGTCAGACATGCCCATCAGTCTGTGAGCGGGATCGAAGGAAAACTTCATGTATCGAAGGGTGATCCTGAGTCATTATTTCTCAAATTTGAGAAGTCAGGGACCTTAGAACATATTTGAAGACTTGAAGACCTTGGTTTGCACATGTTAGAATTAAAACCTTCTTGTGTTATTTCTAGTGGCCAGAAAGAAGAAATTAATGAGATGTCCATCAACAGATGAGTGGATTGGTAGTGAGATACAGTGGGGAAATTACTCAGTCATTCAAAAAAAAATGAAGCAGGGTCGGGGGGAGTTGGAGAGACGGCTTAGCAGTCAAGAGTGTGTAATGCTCTAGCGCAGGACCCAAGTTTGGTTCCCAGCACCCACACTGGACAGTTCACAACTGTCTATAACTCTAGCTTTTGGGGATCTGACACCCTCTTCTGGTCTCCACAAGCACCTGCATTCACATGGTACACACACACATACACACACACCCCAAAATAAATTTTGAAAATTAAATACTAATATTGTAATGTGGATGGACCTTAAAACTGTCCCAATGAAGGAAGCCACGCATGGGACTCCATTTGTGTGGAATGCCCAGAGCAGTCTAACTCAGAGATGGAAAGTAGACTAGCGGTTTCCAGAGGCTGGAGAGGAAAATGGACAAGGATTGATAATGGGGAGGTTTGGGGTGGCAGAGGTGGGGGTGGGGGTGAAAATGTTCTGGAATTCTATGGTTTATATAGTGGCGATGATTGCACAAGCTCATGACCACACTCAAAACCACTGAATAGCACATTTCATTTTCTTTTTGGTTTTTTGAAACAGGGTTTCTCTGTGTAGCTTTGGAGCCTTTCCTGGAACTCACTCTGTAGCCCAGGCTGTCCTTAAACTCACAGAGATCCGCCTGGCTCTGCCTCCCGAGTGCTGGGATTAAAGGTATGTGCCACCACCGCCCGGCAATAGTACACTTTCAAAGGACAAATTTTATGGCAAGTGACTTACATCTCAGTGAAAAAAAATCACTTATGACTTTAGTTGATCTTTGTTTTGAGAATTCCTTCCCAGAGAGTGAGTACACAAACAATAACTACCCGCTTCTCGTGAAGTGCCAACGGCCAATCAAAGTTCGATTCCACCAAAGTTCATCCTGGGGAACCAATGAGCTGTGGGGGTTCACTTACAAAGGCTGGGTGAGGGGCAACTGACAGGAGCATGGGTGACCCCAAAGCAGCTGCATTGGAAAGTCCCAGCATGGATAATGGCTTCTTCAGAACCGCGCAGGTGGAGGCCCTTCCGTTAAAATCCCCCAGCCCAGAATAAGGTACCCTCTGAGACTCCAGCCATGTGCAATTAGAACAGAATTGTGTACAAATGGCTGGAAGGTGTGGTTGGAATCTCAGGTGAGACTAGAATGCCCCTCCCCCACCTCCTCCTCATGTGAGGAATGCAAACAGTCAGCAAGCCTGAAGGTGATGGACACCTGCAAGCAGGCGCCGATTATCCGATGAAGATGGCGGCTGTTTTGCTCAGAGGCCTAAAGCTCCACAACGGTCTCTGAGTACTTGGACATGTTTTCTGTTTTGTTTTGACTTTGTTTTAAGATACAGTCTCATGCATCCGAGGCTGGTTTTGAATTCAATATGTAGCCAGAGATGGCCCTGAGCTGATAGTCCTGCTCCCACCTCCCTAGTACTGGGATTATAGGCCTATACCACCAAGCTCAGTTTACCTAGCACTGGGAATGAAAGCAGTGCTTTGGGCATGCTAAGTAGGCAAGCACTCTGCCAGCTGAGCTCCAGCCCCAGCCCCTAGAATGGCTTGGTTACTTTGAAGCAGAGCAATCTTGTCTCAAATTCCACTTAAGAGTGGGCTGATGGTGTAGATCAGTGGCAGCACATGTGCTTAATATCATGCAGGAAGCCCTGTGCTCAAGTCCTCAATACTGCACATACACACACTTGTGAGGTGGCTAGCCAGATCATCCAGAAGATGTTTGTGTTAACTGTAGATGGTCACAGAGGAAATCTGAAACCACAAAGACCTGTAGATAACTTCTAGACCCAAGAACTCATCTATGGGATGTTCGAGTCTGAGAAACACTGGCTTGGGGTTTGTAGGCTTTTCTCCATGCTGAGTGATGAGAAATGGACTTTTCCTCCAGTGTTTTCCAAAGACAAAGCCTGGCCAAAGACAACTTCGGACTTAGGAGTTCCTTGGCCAAGCTTGGGGAATGTAAGCATAATGTTCCATCTGCACTCTGGGTATGTAATAGAGCATGTGATCTGTAAGGCTAGAACTACATGAGTTCATCTTGAAATGAACATGGAGAATGGGCCTAGGCCATCTAACAAGGAATCTCCTCTGAGGAAGGCCTCCCCCCAGAGCCTCACTTAGGTCAAGGATTAACCACTCTGACATAGGCATGACCTTCTGAAGGGTCCCTGGTCACAGAATTAAGACAGTGGCTGCTAAACTTACAGGCCAAGAAGACGGTCTAGAGCAGCAGTTCTCAACATGTGGGTTGAGACCATACAGGCAAACCTCTGGCTCCATAAATACAAGTCATAACAGTAGCAAAATTAGCAACGAAAATAATTTTATGGTTGGGGATCACCACAATACATTGACTGTATTAAAGGGTCACAGCATTAGGAAGACTGAGAACCACTGCTCTAGAGAGAGGACTCAGCAATTAAGAGTGCTTGCTGCTCTTTCAGAGGACCAGAGTTCAATACCCCTGTCAGGCAGTTTACAATCTTCTGTAACTCCAGCTTCAGGGGTTCTGATGCCCTCTTCTGGTCCCTGAGGGCACTGCACACAACATACACACACACACACACACACACACACACACACACACACACACACACACACATACACAGATGGAAAACAAATCTTAAAAGGCAAAATAAAATAGATGAAGGTGTGACGGGAATTTATGTGAGTAGATGGCTTTCCTACATGGTTTGTTTGGACATGGCTATGGGTCATATTGGGTTATTATTTAACTAAAAGGCAATTCTCTCTACTCTCTGATCTTTTGTCTCCTCATTTAGAAGGTAAGAAACTATCCTATTTCTTAGGGTAGCTGCTCAGTCATTTTAACTCATCCAACTTTTTTAAAGGATTTTTTTTTTTTTTTTTTTTTTGGTTTTTCAAGACAAGGTTTCTCTGTGTAGCTTTGCGCCTTTCCTGGAACTCACTTGGTAGCCCAGGCTGGCCTCGAACTCACAGAGATCTGTCTGGCTCTGCCTCCCAAGTGCTGGCATTAAAGGCGTGCACCACCACCGCCCAGCATAGGAATATTTATTTACTCTTATGTATATAGGTGTTTTACCTGCATGTATATCTGTGCACCACAGAAGCCAGAAGAGTGTGTCAGTTTCCCTGGAACGGAAGTTACAGATGGTTGTGAAATGAAGTGTAGCTGCGGGGAATGGAACCCAGGGCCTCTGAAAGAGCAGCCAGTGCTCTTAACTGCTGAGCCATCTCTCCAGCTCCCCATTTATCACACTTTTACCAAGCACCTAGTCTTTATGTGTTGGACACAAAGCCAGTTTGCGGGGAGACTGTCGTGGCCTCTTCCTTTGGGGAGCTTCGGCCTAAAGGGAAATCCTATTGTATTTATCCGTTTTTCAATTTTATTTTTTATGTGTATGTATTTGTGTGTGCACTTGCCCCAGGTGTGCAGGTGCAGGTCATTGGATCTCTAGAGCTGAGTCCGGGCCGTTGTGAGCCAGCCGAGGTGGGTGCTGAGCTCTGGGGTTATGCAAGAGTAGCAAGCACTCTTCCCTGCTGAGCCCTTTCTCTGGCTCCCCTGTTGTATCTGTTGCACAGAAAAGAGGCAGAATGTTGAAAGGTCTTTGAAAACTATGGAGTGTTGTGAAATATAATAAACAATGCATCTTAGTTATCTAGTATGATTCAGTGGTCGGTCTGACTCCTGGGTAATTCTCTAATAAGAGTACCTTTGGAAGCTTGGGGTGCATCACAGTTGGCAGAGTGCATGTCTGGCGAGCATGAAGCCCTGAGTATGATCCCTAACACCATATAAACAGAGCATGTTGGCACACGCTTGTAATCCCAGTGCTCAAGGGGTAGAGGCAAGAGGATCAGAAGTTCAAGACATATTTATCTAGTTTGAGGCTAACCTGGGATATAGAAGAACCTGATGCAGCAAGAAGTGTGTGGCTACTTTTGTCAAATTGAACATTGGGATGGTTATTGTATACCATTCACTGGGATATTAACAGAACCATTTTCCAGAAATGCATATTCCTGTTGTGACCACTAGGTGTCTCATTATTTTACAAGAAAATGGGAAAGCATGGTGTTTCCACCTGGGTCACTAGCCACCTGCTATGAACACATTGGACTCAGATAAAGTCTTAGCCCCATTCTAGCAACTATGGATGCCAGTGATTGCTTCTCCTTTGAGGTGTAGAATGTCTTTGTGAATCATTTCTCCTTTTCATATCCCACACACCTACAAACTACTCTGCTAAGAACCAGGACCAGGAAGATGGTGTCAGAGTTTTTCCGAAATTCAAGTGCTAAGACCTTAATGGAAACAGTGGTATATCACTCCTGGTTTCCTGAGCTAGAGTTTATCTGTGGTCTGTACCTGGGCTGACATCCCCAAGCCGTGCCATGCTGTTTCTCTCAACCTAGGCACAATGGGACCGTCTCCTAGGCACAGACGTCAATCAGAGGAGACACTTTCACAATCCAATCCAGTCTTTTCTTTCATCATGAACTTTTAGTTTTATAAATGACACTTACCTAAAACTTTCACCAATGTCACATATGACTTTTCTTTAGATGGTCTGTGGCAGAACGCTTTGCCTCTGAGGGACATCAGAGGGGCAGATGCTAGAACAGACGGGAAACTGGATGCTTTCAAAAATTGATTGCATCATTAAGAGCCCATCCCCAGGTAGGGATGTAGCTCAGGTGGTAGAGTGGTTGCCCATCATGCTTGAAGCCCTGGGCTCCATCCCCAGCACCACATAAAACCGAGTGTGGTGGTGCACACCTGTTATCCCAGCACTAGCTCAACCCATTCTTGATTATAGTTCAGGGCAAGCCTGGGATACATGACATCCTGTATCAACAAAACAAAGCAATAAAAAAATTGCAGCAAGATGACTCAGTGGGTAAGGCTACTTGTCACCAAGTCTGACAACCTGAGTTCAACGCCCAAGAACCACAAAGAAGGGGAGAACTAGCCCTTGGAAGTAGTCCTCTGACCTCTACACTTGCAACATGGCATGCAGCTCATACTAACAAGTAACTGTAAGACATTTTTCAAGTCCATTCAGTAGAGCTTTCATGCTCTGTTAGTCAGAGTATGCCTGATATGACCTTTCTGCTGTGCAATCTGGCAATATTTATCAAGACTGTGCTGGAAAAGGTATCTTTAAAGTATATATTTGTGATGGCTTGAAAGAAAATGGCCTCTGAAGGGAGTGGTACCATTAGGAGGTGTGGTCTTGTTGGAGTAAGTGTGGTCTTGTTGAAGTGTGTAACCGTGCGGGTGGACTTTGAGGTCTCTTTTCTCAAGCTTCACTCAGTGTGACAGTCAGTCAACTTCCTGTTGCCTGCAAGATGTAGCACTCTCAGCTCTAGTACCACATCTGCCTACACACCACCATGCTCCCCATCATGATAATAATGGACTGAATCTCTGAAACTGTAAGCGAGCCCCCTCAATTAAATGTTTTCCTTATGAGAGTTGCCGTGGTCATGGTATCTCTTCACAGAAATAGAGACCCTAGCTAAGACAATACTCATAGAATAGAGCATGGTGGCACAAACCTGTAATCCCAGCACTCAGAGGCAGAGACAGGAGGATTACTAGTTGAAGCTAGCCTAGGATACACAGCAAGAACCCATTTCATAAAAGCAAGTAAACAAACAGATACTCTTGGGTTGGGAGCATAGCTCAGTATCAGAACACTTGACTAGCATGAGCTGGGTTTATTCACCAGAACTAGCAAGTACATGCACAGGGTGTTGGGGTGTGTGCTTTTGATTGTTTTTTGAGACAGGGTTTCAATTTGTAGCCCTGGCTGGCCTGAAATCACTATATAGACCAGGCCGCCCAAGAACTCTCAGAGATCCTCCTGCCTCTGCCTCCCCAGTGCTAGGATTAAAGGTGTGCACCACTACATCAAGCTGTTGTGATTCTCTTTAAGTTAAAAATATTTTTTTAATGGATATGAATGTTTTGTCTGCATGTATGTCTGTGCACAGCATGTGTGCTTGGTGCCCTTGGAGGCCAAAAGAAGACATCCAGATTCCCTGGAACTGGAATTACAGTTGGTTACGAACATGGATGCTGGGAATCAATTCTGGGTCCTCTTCAACAGCAGCGCATGCTCTCAACTGCTGACTCATCTCTCCAGTCCCTGTTGTTACTTTCTTAGTGATTGGAAAGGTAAGAGTTCGGCCAGGATATTTCAAGTGAAGAAACCTTAATAAAAGAAATGTTTGTGTGCTAAGTTTGTAGCTCAGTAGTAGAGCACTTGCCTGGGACATGTGAGGAAGTGGGGGGGGGATGAAAGATGAGGGAGGGAGGGAAGGAGGGAGAAAGCGAGAAAGATTTGACTTGAAAAGAGCTGTTTGCAGATGCTGGCTGGGCTAAAAGAATGAGCAAGAGCTGTTAAGCACCTTGAGAACAGGGGGAAGCACTGACCACCCTAAAGCTAAGAGACCAAGGAAATAATTCTATGAAATCCAGGCAGAGCTAGAACCAAGAGAGGAGGCTGTACCAGGGGTCCAGGGATGTGCAGCTACTGCTTCAAAGGAGGAAGAATGTGCTGAGCGTGCAGACTTCTCCCCCTTCGAGACCTCTGATCTTCTCACCACTCCCATGGACAAGAAGCCAGAGCACAAGGAAACCTGGACATATAGTCCCCAAGTGGAGTGGGAGTGGGGTGGAAGATAACCACCTGAATTCTGCAATTAGCTTACAGATGTATGTATGTTCTGGAGACACAATTGAAAGTGGATGCTCTTTACAGATTTAATAGTGGAAAAAATGAAAACAATATTACTAGAACAAATGAATAACAGATAAAGTATACTATACTCACATTTCAAAACATCATTTTCCTATAACATTTTAAATATAATATCTGGAATATATTCTTTGACAGTTTCACATATGTAAACAATGTATCTTGATCATATCCACTTCCAATTCCTCCTTCTAGCTCCCTGAGGCACCTCAAACATATCCCCCTCCCCACTTCATGCCCTCTCCTTAAAAAAAAAAAAAACAACAAACCAACAATAACAAAACCTTACTGAGTTTAGTTAGTGCTGCCTGCTGAATGTTGATTGATCTTGTTTGGATAACCATAGCTACAGTGAGATCGTAGGTGCACTGGCCAATGTCTCGTCCAGAAGACAACATGTCACAGCATCACCCTCATCCTCCACATGTCATAGCATCCTCCCCATCCTCCAGCTTCTACATTCTTTCTGCCCCTCTTCCTCAATGTTTCATGAGTCTTGTATGTGTGTGTTTGAGGGTGTTAATGTAGACATCCTATTTAGGACTGAACACTCAATATCCGCTCAGTCTCAGTACTTTAATTGGTTATGAGCCTCTGCATTAATGGCTGACCACTGCAGAGAAGTATCTCTGGTCCAGATTGAGGCAGCACTAGCTTATGGGTATAAACATAAATATTTAGAAAGCAAGCTTGACAACATGTCCATTTAGCAAGACAACAGTAGCAGATTCCGCCATAATAAGCATTTTAAAAGGATCGCCGATGAGATGCTGGGGATATGGCTTAGTAGGTAGGTAAAGCACTTTTTGTGCAACTTGAGGACTTGAGTTTGGATCCCCAGCATGCAGTAAAGATTCAGGTGTGGTGATGAACAACTATAACACAAGCATGGGGCAGGAAGAAGGCAGGCAGGTCCTGGGAGGCTCAGTGGCTAGCCAGTCTAAGTAAAACAGCGAGTTCCAGGTTCAGTGAGAGACCCTGTCTCAAAAAAATGACATGGAAAAGAGACAGAAGAAGATACCAGTCATCAACCTCTGGCTTCCACATTGTGTTTTCACGGACAAGTGTACTCCACATACATGTGCACACATGCATACACCACATACACACATATACATACACACACAAGTGTGTATGTAATCCCAATAGCCAAATGTGTATTTCTTTGTTAATACACAGAAATGCTTGTAATAAAATATAAACTGAAAAAAAGGACACAAAACTGTACTCCATGAGCACCCAAGTGCAAAATGGGAGATACCTGCAAATTCAAATTGTCGATGGGGTTGCATTGTTCCTCTACAACTTGCAATATTTTCCTTCTTTCCACCTTAAGCATACGACATATTTGTGATAAGGGGATAAAAACCATCCCGAGAAGGACAGCCCATCTCATTGAAGTGATTCTGGTCAATGTAAAGTGTGTGTGTGTGTGTGTGTGTCTTTGATTGCAGGATGTGAGTGTGTGTGTATGTTTGTTTGATTGCAGGAATGGGGGGAGGGGCACTGTGCCACTGCCTGAGTTTGGAGAGCAGAGGGCAGCTTTCAGGAGTCAGTTCTGTCTGCTTTTCTGTGTGGATTCTGGGGCCTGAACTTGGGTCTTCAAGCTTGCATGACAAGCAACTTCACAATGATCCACCTTGCCAATCCTGGTAATGTAAAATATTAATAGAGGACGCATCAATTATTTAAGTAACTGAAAAACCAGTTACATGAAAGGCAAGCCTTAACCTCTGTGCATTTTATATCCTGACAAAAATAGGGAAATAAGAGTCTCTCCATTTCCACCTAGTATCAAATATCCACTTATTTTAGATGACTGTGATTCTTGACTACATTTTCACTATTAAATGACAGGTTATATTATCAATTCAGCATTAGCTGGATGCCTTTTTTTTTTTTCTTTTTTGGACAGTCTTGTTACATAGCCCTGACTAGCTTGGAACTCATTATAAAGACCAGTATAGGAACTCACCTACTCCACCTCAGCCTCCCCTGGGCTGGCACTGAAGCTGTGTGCCACCATGCTTGGCAGTTGGGCTCATTCTTTGTCATTTTTAGAAAATCTAAAGCATTTCTATAACTTATAAGTTGTTCCTTGAATGGAAATAATATCCTCTGTTTTAGAATTTTTTGTGTAAAGTTTTTTGTTGTTGTTGTTGTTTTTAAATGTGTATGGGTGTCTGCGCACCACATGCAGGCCTGGTGTCCACAGAGGTCAGAAGAGGGCGTCAGAGCCCCTGGAACTGGAGTTACAGGCAATTGTGAGCTGCCAGGTGGATGCTGGGAATCGTCATCTGCAAGAGCAGCCAGGGCTCTTAATACTGAGCCATCTCTCCAGCCCCATCTGCTTTAGATTTTATCGCTTAGCGTTCAGTATCGTTTGTTTGCTTGCTTGTTTTCAAGACATGGTTTCACTATGTAGACCAGGCTGGCCTGGAATTTGAGTTCCTCTTGCCTCAGTCTCTTGGCTGTTGGGATTACAGGCACGTGCCACCATGCCTACAAAACTCTCTCCTCTCTCTCCCCCTTCCTCCCTCCCTCCCTCCTCTCTAGTTTCTTGTGTTGCTGTGTGTCAAACCAGAAGCTCACATATGCTATGGAAGGGTTCTACTATTGAGTTCCATCCTCAGCCCTTATTTATTTCTTATTACATTTTAAATTTAATTAGTCAAGTAATACACAAACACATTCTTGTCTTAAATGTGGTGATATTGTGTTCCCTAATATATATAAACTTATCTGGGGTCAGAGAACAGAACAGCCAGTAGACAGACATAGAGGCCAGAAAATGGTGGCACTCACACCTTTAATCCTAGCCTTCTGAAGGCAGAGATCCATCCAGATCTCTGTGAGTTCAAAGCCACACTGGAAACATCTAGGCATGGTGACACACGCCTTTAATCTCAGGAAGTGATGGCAGGAAGTAGAAGGGTATATAAGGCATGAGGATCAGGAACTAGAGTCTCTTTAAGCTTTTAGGCTTTTAGCAGCAGTTCAGCTGAGATCCATTCGGATGAGGACACAGGGGCTTCCAGTTTGAGGAAACAAGATCAGTTGAGGAATTGGCGAGGTGAAGTTGGCTGTGGCTTGTTCTGTTTCTCTGATCTTTCAGCATTCACCCCAATATCTGGCTCCCGTGTTTTTTATTAATAAGACCTTTTAAGATTCGTACTACACTTAAAAATTAAGACAGGGGCTGGAGAGATGACTCAGAAGTTTAGAGCACTTTCTACTCTTCCAAGGGGGTTAGAGTTCTCTTCCCAAAATTTTGGTTGGGTAGCTCACAACCTCCTGTGATTCTAGAGCCAGAAAATCTGCTGTCCTCTTCTGGCCTACACACACACATATTGCATATATTTACACATACACATAATTAAAATATTAAAAATTCAGACAATATAGAAAATATAAAGGTCTCCTTTACCACTTGTTCAGTTGGTTTCTTTCCTCTAACATGACTTGTCATTGGTTTATATTGGGTCAGGTGGGGGAGGGAGGGACGGAGAGAGGGAGTACAGGGGGTAAAGAGAAAAAAATAAACCTTGCAATTAATTTATTTGTATATTACTTACATGCATAGATATGTATATAAGATATGTAATTCTAATTTTCACTTTTACATTGTGTTATATTGTCCACATGGTTCTGCAGCTGGCTTTTTTTTTCTCATGTTGAAACTCTACTACATTTTGATGCTTAAGGTCTGCCATGATTTGCATATTGCAGTTTATCAGCCCCTCCTGTCCATGGCAGCCACAGTGTAAGGGTTGCTCTTGCCTCTAGGTGCATAGATGATGTACATAAAGATTTTCTTTTTTGAAGGCTGTATTGGGATTATCTGCTTTGGGGCTGGAGAGGTGGCTTAACAGTTAAGAGCACTTTCTTCTGTTGCAGAGGACCCAGGCCCAGCACCCACATGGGCAGCTCACACCTGTCTGTCACTCCAGCTCCAGAGGGTCTGACACCCTCTTCTAGCCTCAGCAGGCACTGCATGCACGTGGTGCGCTCAGGCAGGCATACACATAAAATATATAAATAAGCATTTTTTAAGTATCTGACCTTAATATTCTACCAAGTAGATTGTTAAGGTCGTCAAGCTTGTTGCTAGGTTTGCATGACTATCGCTCTTACCCACTGAGCCATCTTGCTCACCCTCCATTTTCTTTTACTTTATGTTTCTTTATTTTTGTATGTATGTGGTGTGTGTGTGTGCATGTGTGTGCGCGCGTGCAAATGCACATGCCCATGTATACACATGCAAAGGCCAGAGGTTAACATCGGGTGTCCTCCTCAATCACATTTCCACTTTATTTATTTATTTGTTTATTTATTTATTTACTTACTTACTTGTTTACTTATTGAGGAGGGTCCCTCACTGAATCTGGAGCTTACTGATTCACCAGGACTGGCTGGCTAGTAAACTCTAGGATTCCTCTTGCTTTGCCCCCACCCCCATCCCCTGGCAACCTCAGCACTGGAGTTACTGGCAGGCACCACCATGCCTGGCCCTTAATTTCTCCATTTTAAATAACACAGCGCTTTCTTACTTTAATTGATCATTCCTTTAAATGATCTCTGCTTCAGGAGGCAGAGAGAAGTGCTATTTCAGTTGGGGAAACTGAGGCTCAGAGAAGTTAAATGATCTTCATTAGCTTTCTACTTCTATAACTGCTTTTAAAACAAAGGCCAGGGAACGAACGTCCTTCCTGCCTCTTCCACAGACTTCAGGCTATTCCATGAGGAACCACTAGGGGCAGCATGATACAGTGAGAAGAAGCCAGCCAGAAGGCTGAAGCCTGGCTTTTGAACTCTACTCTGTCCTCTTCCCAGTCCCGCGACATTAGAAAAACATGGAAAAGATTCTCACTGGTTGCTGCTGAAAACAGGGATGATTCTGGGTAGTTGAACTTCTACCTTGAAATGAACCAAACTAGAGCTCCTTCACTGCTCACATATTGTACAAAATATCCCCTTTTCTTCTTGCAATAGACTTACTCTCCATAAATGTGAACCCATAAAGGAAAGGTTGAAGACTAAAACTAGTCCCTTATTTTTTCCTCTCCTCATTTTGCTTTTGTATTTCACGTTAATTAATTAATTAAGTGCATGTGTATGCATGTGTGTGTTTACATACATGCATTTTGTGTGGATGCATGTGTATTTTGTGTGTATGAGTGTGCAGCTACAGTGCCTGTGTGGAGACCAGAGGACATCTTCCAGAATCAGTTCTCTACTTCTACCACGGGGGTCCCTGGTCCTCAGCCTTGGTAGTTTACCCCCTGAGCAATCTCACCAACCTTCTCTCAAATTTAAAAAAATATTTTTATTCTTTTTAATTATGTGCATGGGTGTGGGGTGGAGGGGATATGTTCATGTGAGTAAAGGTGCCCGAAGAGGCCAAAGGTGTCAGATCCCCTAGAGCTGGAGTTACAGGCAGCTGTGAGTCACCTGATGTGGGTACCGGGAATCTAACTCAGGTCCTCTAGAAGAGCAGCGCATACTCTGAACTACTGAACTCTTTCTTCAGCTCCTTCCTTCTCTCTGCCTTTTAAAACTGGGTCTCCTGTAATCCAGGCTGGCTTCAAACTCACTATGCAGCCAAGGGTGGCTCTGGATTCCTGAGTCTCATGACTTTACCTCCTGAGTGCTGGGATAAAGACATGCACTAAATTTGCTAGGTTTATGTGGTGCTAGGGTAGAGCCCAGGGCTTTCTGCAAGCTAGGCAAGCATACAACTGAACTACACCCTAACCCTCTATTCTCTTCTTTCTCTTCCTTCCTCCCTCCTTCCCTATCTCTCTTCCTCCTTTGCCTCCCCTCCCTCCCTCCCTCCCTCCCTCCCTTCCTTCTTTCCTTCCTTCCTCCTATAAATTTCTAGGTGAAGTCCTTGCGGGAGCTAGGGAAATCCCCAGGGAAGAGCAGCAAATGGTTTCCGGTAACTGAGCATATCTGAAAGATGTTTTCTGCCTGAATGTTTTTCTCTTTGGCGTTCCCACCTACATTGCTTGCTGGCTTTTATTACAGACCGTAAGAGTAGCTTATTTCCCCACCCTTCTCCAATAATACGAACTCTTTAACCACAATTGTTCTTCATAGTTTCACTTCCCAAAAGCCAGAACATTTAAGAGCTGGAAAGAGTTTTAGATCACTTGATCCTGCTCCGTGTCTTCGACCAGATAAAATATTTTTCCGTCTAACCAAGGGAGCATCGAATGTCCAGAATGATGGAGAGTTAGTCAAGGTTCCGTAGCCTCTGAGTCTCCTCATGTGTGCTGATTCCATTCTCACCGCGTGGTCACTTCAAGTGGGCGACGCAGGCTTTCCCAAAAAATAGCAATGCAAGTCAAAAAGAGTCAACTGTGCGATCATTGGTTGTTTTCTTTTGTCACATATCATAAATTCCCCTAGTCCTCACCATATTTTGATGCATTATTTATGAGAGCCATCTGGTCACAGGTTCCCAGAAAGAACTCTGGAATTTTAAAATGTGTGTTTGATTTTCACAGGAAACACGCTTCATGGCTTCGATCTGCTAGAATATCTGCTTGTCAACCAGTGATGGCACAATGAGACTTCTTTTTGTTTGTTTATTTTAGTTTAGTTTTTGAGACAGGATCTCTCTATGTAGCCCTGGCTGTCCTGAAACTTGCTATGTAGACCAGGCTGACCTCAGATCCACAGAGATCTACCTGCCTCTGACTCCGAAATGCTGAGATCAAAGGCATGTGCCAACTTCTCACTCTAGCCCAGGCTGTATAAGAAAGGCAAGTCTCAAACCCACAATCTCTGTCTCCACTTCTCAAATGATGGGATTACAGGTGTGTGCCACCATGCAGCTACTGCTGCCTCCTTCTCTTCTTCCTCTCCCTCCTCTACACTCTACTCTTCTTTAATTGTGTGTGTGTGTGTGTGTGTGTACACTCATGAGTGTGTGCAGTGATTGTGTGTGTGTGCATGTAGATAGGTACAGGTGTAGATTTTTTTTGTTGTTGTCTTTTAGACAGGGCTACTCACACCTGTCCTGAAAGTCACCAAGTAGACTAGGTTAGTTAGCAAGCCAGCCCAGAAACCCACCCATCTCAGCCTTTCCAAAGCTGAGATTACAAAACACATCACCAGGCCATGTGGTGGTATTGTGTTCCCCAAAATATTGTGCACCCTAATAAACTTATCTGGGATCAGAGACAGAACAGCCACTACATACAAAGGCTAGTAAATGATGGCACTCACACCTTTTATCCTAGCATTCCAGAGGTAGAAATCCATGCATTCAAGGATACAGCCAGGCATGGTGACTCATGCCTTTAATCCCAGAAAGCGAGCCTTTAATCCCAGGGAGTGATGGTAGAAAGCAGAAAGGTATATAAGGCATGAGGGCCAGAAACTAGAAGCTTTTGGCGGGTTACGCTTTTAGGCTTTCAAGCAGCAGTTCAGCTGAGATTCATTCCTGATGAGAACTCAGAGGCTTCCAGTCTGAGGAAACAGGATCAGCTGAGGAATTGGCAAGGTGAGGTTGGCTGTGGCTTGCTCTGCTTCTCTGATCTTCCAGCGTTCACCCCAATACCTGGCCTCAGGTTTGTTTTTATTAATAAGACCTGTTAAGATTCCTGCTACAAGGCCGGGCTGGGAGCCTAAACTCAAGTCCTCTTGCTTGTAAGGCAAACACTTTACCAACTGAGCAATCCCCCCCCTCCCCCCTCTGCCATTTTTACTTTTTTAAACAACTGAGATATTGCTTTTGTATGCTAAAGTGCACAAACCTTTAGTCTATACCAGGCAACCACCATTCAGATCTAAATACTGAATACTACCCAAGCCTCTGGAGTTCCTTTGTCCCCGTGGTGAATCAGCATCTTGCAAGGGTAACTCCATTTTGACTTACCACTTGCTTGGTTTTGAACTTGATGTTAGCAGCACCAGACAGTACATAGTGGTCTGTGTCTGTCTTCTTTTACTCAACATTATGCCTGGGAGATGATTAACAGTATTCTAAAAAAGCAGCTCACCTTCCGGCCCATGTCCTCAGGGAATCTCTTGAAACCAGGTTCAAAAATATGCCAACTGAACTGGGCGGTGGTGGTGCACGCCTTTAATCTCAGCACTTGCGAGGCAGAGGCAGAGGCAGGAGGATCTCGGTGAGTTCGAGGCCAGCCTGGTCTACAAAGTGAGTTCCAGGATAGCCAAGACTGTTACACAGAGAAACCCTGTCTTGAAACAAACAAACAAACAAACAAACAACAACAAAAAAAGTTGGCTGGACACAGTGCTGTGTGGCCTTTTATAAAAGACAGTTAAGAACATTCCCCCCACTAGACTCAAATAACGTGTATGCTTCTGGCTGGCTTTTTCTGCTCTTGCCCCATCAGCTTTTCTCTGCTTTTAAACGGGCTCTGATGTCTCCAGGTATTATTTTTTTCTCTTGTTAATGGATAAATAGCTTGAGTCATTTCCCCCACGTATTTCTATCCAGCCTTCCCCACCAGCGCTCCACAATCGTCGGCGTAAAAGCTGGAAATGGCCCCAAGCTATCATCTAAGAAGCCTTCTGTCATCAGCAAGAAAAGCATTCCTGGGCCCTATTTTCAGGCTCACAGACGTTGGCTGAGCACAAATAAGCTTTCATGCGTTTTGCCAGGTATCATGGAGGACGACAAAAATAAAGCAGGCACGCATGGCTTCTGTGTTTCTGCACTTCCAGTCCAGCAAAGAAACAAGGTCACACAGATATCTACAGGAAAGAGCATAACATGGCGTGCAGACAGGCGGGGGAGGGGGACTGGGGAAGGCAGGTTGACGGGGTGAGAGGGCCACAAGATATGGTGGGGGTAATCAGTATGCATTACATGCGTGTATGAGGTTATCAAGGAATAAGTTAGAAAGGAGTTACGGGGGCTGGGAGTGACTCAACAATGCAGGGTATTTGCTGCTTTTGGAGAGGGCTTGAGTTTGGATCGCAGCACCTGGGTCCGTGTGCAACTGCCTATAACTTCAGCTGTAGGGGGTTCGGTATCTTCTTCTGGCTTCCACAGACGTCTGCGCACATTTGCGCAGACGCACACACATCAATAAATACATAAACAAAAGTCTTCATTTTTTAATGGGGCTGGAGAGATGGCTTACTGGTTAAGATCACTTGCTGTTGTTCTTACAGAGGACTTGGGTTGGACTTGCGTTCTCAATTCCCAGCAACCACATGGCTGCTCACAAATTCCTGCACCTTCACAGTTCCAGGGGACCCAATGCCGCCTCTGACCTCTTCAGGCTGCTCCATGTATGCGTTGCACACAAACTCACACAAGCACACACACACACACACACACACACACACACACACACACAAATAAATAAATTCTAATGGGCTAATTGCTGAGCCGTCCCTCCAGTCCCTAGGATTTTTTTTTTTAATTTAGTCTTCTTGATGGTTGCCAGTGGGAGGTACAGTGTGAATTCCCAGCCTGCCATATGCTAGGAACAGAACTCTCAAATCTCAACTTGATATACAGGACAATATACAGAAATATAAGTTTAGAAATAAATACATGAAAATTATAAATCTCATTATAAATCCTATCTTATTCAAATGATAATTACCTTTTTCTTTCTGCTACCAAAGCTTTAAATAGGACCAATGTGATCAAATTAGAAACAGCCTGTGGTACTGACAACTGAATTAGCACCTCACGATTGTTATTAACATGGGCTGTACTGAAATACCAAAAAATTTATTCAGAAATACCGAAGTAACCCAATGATCTGCTAGTGACCACAGTGTTTAAAATGTTTCTCAGAAGATGACTACGCGGAAACAGACTAATGCACGTCAGTGGGATAGAAAGAGCTACGTTTCCATAGTTACATTAAAACATAACAAGCACCAAGGGGAAATGTCTTTTGGTGGTTGATAAGCAAAAGGGAAGTGAGTCTTGTGCTACAGTGTTAGGAACGTTTTTTAGAAAATTTTATTACATCTGTGTATTTTGTGGATTTCTGATGGCTATCAGTGTGTGTGTGTGTGTGTGTGTGTGTGTGTGTGTGTGTGTGTGTAGGTCAGAGGACAGCTTTCAGCAGTCAGTTATCTCTTTCCACCATATGGGTCTCATGGTCTGCAGCTCAGGTCCTCACGCTCGGCAGCAAGTACCTTTACTCACTGAGCCATTTCACTGGCCAAAAAAGTGTTTCTAAACATTAGCTCAAGAACAAGAGTTTGAGATCTCCTAGCATCCTACTGTCCCTGCTCAAATATAAGAGTGTCTGTGGGAAGATCACACGCACAGTGACTGCGGAGACTTGATGTTTGCATCGTGCAGTGCAGAGCCCCTCTGTTTGTGGTTTGATTCTGTTACTTAGAGTGTTAATACTGAAGTAAAATCCAAGCAAGGGAAGGAGAATCTGTCTTAGCCTCATATTATATTATACCTGTTCCCAACTTGAAAAAAAATTATAGTCATATCAAATTAGATCTACAGACCTGTGTCCACTTGTGTCTTCAGGCATTAGGTATCAGGGAAGTGTTTGTGGAATCAATTGCTTAGTGGACAATATACAGTAGATTACTTTGAAGAAAGCATAGCAGTGGTTAAACTATTGCCTTGATTCTAGTATGTGAAGAACACAAAGTAAGGAGGCCGCCTGGAACTCAGTGCCCATTCTTAGACTCTTGCATGCTGTGGACTTGGGTAATCTGTGATTATCCCGGGCCCCAGTTTCCTCATCACTTGCTCTATTTTGGGTCAAACTGCACTGACGCTGCCTGGGCATGCTGCATGATTTCCCAATTCAGTATCCTTGTCTTTATAGCTACCTATCTAATATGATCTTCCGGCCTGAGATGTAGCTCAGCTGGTAGACGCATGTCCAGCCAGCACAAAGCCCTGGCCCTGTCTCGAAAGAAAAGAAAAGGGCAGCATTTTTTTTTTTTAATTTTCAAATGTCTATTATGTAGCAGCAAATAAAAAACCTCATCACTTGTACACATCCATCACACTTAGCTCCGTTTTAGTACGCCATACAATGTGTTCCTACCAAACAGATGGAGATCAACAAACAAGCAGAGAGGTGGCTGAACTTGCACAAGTCCCTGAATTTTCTTTGCTTTTTTTTTCTTTCACTTTTCATCTCGTCATGTTGCCATCCCAGAGCTATTTTTAGCAAGGGCTATTGTATAAAACGCAGTGTAATTAAGAAAAGCCGGTTGGGGACTTTCTGTTGCTGTTGTTGTTTTCTGAGACTTCTAACTCAGAGTTGTGCAGGGTGCCTGGTTTTTGGAACGAAGCCAGCACCCTGAGAATAATCTGAATCATAAACATTAGGCTAAGCCAAGACACAGTTACAAAAGTTGAATTAGAGGTCCTTTTCATTGACGGTTTTTAAAATGAAGATAAAGTTCTAAATAATATTTTCCCTCACTTTGTGTGAAACAAAATGAAAATCTGAGTCTCTTCCTCGGGGACTTGGGTACATTTGCTTCCACACTGTACGAGAGGAACCTTGTGAAAACCACACTAAATACTTTATTTATTCCTTTCTTTCCTCTCCCCCATTTTCTTTCTTTCTTAGCCCCATCTCCAACCCCTCCCTTTTTTTTTCCTTGATGGAAATCATCAGTAAGTAACATTGCCACATTTTTTAACATCGGTATTGAAAGAATGTAAGGGACTGGAAGAAAGAAGAATGTAAGGGACTGGATCCAAGGAGCCTAGCCCAAACCAAATCCTTTGGACCACAAAGCCAGACTGGTTTTCCCTATTTCTCAAAATAGCTGGGACAGACTGCATACTAAATCTCCACTTTGCTTTGTGCCCTGTAACCATTGCCACAAATGCAGGAAATTCTTCACTTTCCAGGTCAAATTCACACCATCCTCTGGTCCTTTCCTGTAGGGAAACAGTTATTCGCATTATATAGTTAAGGGACAATAGTGTATGTGACTCCTCAGTTCCCAGTGCTACATGGGGAAGATTTAAATATGTTGATGACAGTGGATTTAGTGAGTGAATTTCCATTAAACTGCTTAATAAATCTCTGTGTGTGTATGTGTGTGTCTCTCCCTTTGTGTTTTTGTCTATCTCTCTCTGTCTCTCTCTCTTTGTCCCTGTCTTTGTCTCTCTCTGTCTCTCTCTTTGTCCCTGTCTCTGTGTCTCTGCCTCTCTCTCTGTCTGTCTCTGTCTCTCTCTCTGTCTCTCTCTCTCCCTCTCCCTCTCTCCCTCTCTCCCTCTCTCCCTCTCTCCCTCTCCATGTTTTCGTGTAGCCCAGTCTGGCCTCAGACTATGCAGCTGAGGATGACCTTGAACTTCTGATCCTTTAGCCTCCACCTCCTGGGTGTTGAAATTACAGATGTGCACCATCATGCTAGGCAAGCATTCTACCAGCTGAGCTACATCCTTAGCCACACCTATGCCCAATTTTAATCTTAATCTATAGAAAAGTTCAATGAATGTCAAGTCATCAAAGTAAGTCATTTCAATTGGCCAAGCACCAAGGAAGTCCAGCATGATGCCTCAGGGTATATAATCTCAGCATGCAGGAGGCTAAGGCAAGAGGATTGAAAGTTCAAGATCAGCATCGACTACTTAGGAAGATGGTACCTCCAACACAGAAACAAGCAAAAAAGAACCCTAAATAAACTTATATAGGGAAAGATTTTGTTTTGTTTTTTAAATTCTAGAATCTAAAATTAAGGTCATTTTGAGGCATCAATTTTACCTAATTATCCTGAAATAGAGCCCCAAGTTATATGATGAAACCCACTTAATAGATAATGAGACAACGGTTGACTGAGCTGGCTTTGGGGTGGTCAGGAAAACCATATTACTGAACTGTTAGCCGCTGGCTTGTGACATTTACAAGAGCCTCACAATCCACCCGCAAGTACTGTAGACAGGATTTTACTTTAAAATTTAAAAGAAAAAATCCTCCTTTAAGTTTTCACAGTGAAAAAAAATGATTATATGTGTGTAGGAATGGAGAGGACTGTGGAACAGTTCCTCTCCTGGGCTGGCTTCAAGCGGATACACAGTGTTTACAAAATGTTCCAGAAGTTCAGATAAGCCTTTCTAATGGCAGCACATTACGGTTATCATAACCCATGTGTGGGGCCTCAGGGATAACTTTCAGTATATCAGCATGGCCCACATGGTGCCAGTTATTATTTCAATTTCATGTCAGAATCAAAACTGTGAGAACACACACACACACACACACACACACACACACACACACTTTGAAATTTAGTAAGTCATCTGTGGCCTAAGAAATGAGGCCCCTTTAGAAAAAAGCAAAACCAAACCCAACAGTGGTTAACACGTTTAGAAGAACTAAGCTTTCTGAACACTATGGCAGCTGCTTAATTCATTTGCTGATGTGGTTCAAGGATGTAGGTATTTACAGTAAATCTATATGCATATAGTATTTCTACTTACTCTTTGGGAATTTCACATGTTACACTAAATTTTTAAAAAGAGTTTCTGCGTCCCCAATGATTTTTTATCATCCTTAATGAAAATGAAAAGTACTATGGTAATTTCCAAGAGGTAGCACACACCTGTTTTCTGGAGGTGGGTTTCAGTGGTTGAAGGAGTAAGTCTTGCTGGCAGGGGTATGCCTGAGAGAAGAGCTTTCAGGTGTTGGGTCTCTCCTTCCATCTCGTGCGTTTGGGGGAACTGAACCGAGGTTGTCAGTTAGCGGCAGTCACCTTTACCCACCAAGTCTTCTTGTCTGCACTAGAGTAGAATTCTGGAGGCCATAATTTTATTTCTTTTCCTTTTTTAGCCAGAGTGATAGTGTCTTACCGTGTAGCTCAGGCTGGCCTCCAACTCCTGCTTCCGCTTCTTAAATGATGGGATTACGGGCATATGCTACCACTTCATCTTGCCTCTCTTTCCTTCTTTATATCCTTTTAAAAAAATTCTTTGACAGTTTTGTATGTGTGTACAATGTGTCTTTGTCATATCTACCTCAACTCCTTCTCACATCCTGTGGATTAGAAGCAACACATTTTGGGTATGGTGACACATGGCTGTAACCCCAGCAATCAAGAGGTGGAGATAGGAAAATCAGCTCTTCAAGGCCAACCTTAGCTACATCAGGAGTTCAAGGCCAGCTTGGGACTTGAGACTTGAGACTCTGTCTCAAAAATCAGAACAAAAAGGCTGGGTGGTCGAGAGGGGGAGAAAGTGTCGTGGAATATTAGTTTAAGATACATTCCTTTATGCTGTGGAATATTTGTTTAATGATACAAAGATGTTGCTGGGCATTGGTGGCACACACCTTTAATCCCAGCACTCGGGAGGCAGAGCAAATAAAACAAAACAAAACAATGCAAAGGTGTTGCATTCCTTTTGTTTGTTTGTTTGTTTGGTTTTGGTTTTTTGGTTTTTTTCAAGGCAGGGTTTTTCCTTGTAGTTTTGGTGCCCGTCTGGGATCTCATTCTGTAGACCAGGCTGGCCTCGAACTCACAGAGATCCGCCTGCCTCTACCTCCCGAGTGCTGGAATTAATGGCGTGCGCCTCCAACGCCAGCTGTCACGTTCGTTTATGTTGCATTTGTTTAACTCTGTAAAGCTGTGTTACTTTGCCTGTCTAAAACACCTATTGGTCTAGTAAAGAGCTGAATGGCTAATAGCTAGGCAGGAGAGAGAAATAGGCAGGCCTGCCAGGCAGAGAGAATAAATAGGAGAAGAAATCTAGAGAAGAGAGAAGGAGTGAGAAAAAGGAGGAGGATGCCTGGGGCCAGCCACCTAGCCACACAGCCAGCCACAGAGTAAGAAGGAAAGAAAGATATATAAATAAAAAAAGGTAAAAAGCCCAGAGGCAAAACGTAGTTAAAGAGAAACAGGATAATTTAAGTTAGACAAGCTGGCTAGAAGCAAGCCAAGCTAAGGCTGGGCATTCATAAGTAAGAATAAGTCTCTGTTTATTTATTTGGGAGCTGGGTGGCAGGCAGGTCCCCAAAGAGTAAAAGAAAAGAAAAAAAAAGAAAAGAAAAAAACCAACTACAAGAAAGTTTATGGAAGAATTGGTAACAGCCGCTACAGTCCTCACACTGAGAAATTTACAGCCTTTGAGTAACTGGACCAGAAGCTGACGTGGGTAAACAAGGATGTGGTGGGGACTGGAAAGATCTGTATGTGCTATGGTTTGTGGGAGATGCCTTGCAGAAGACGTGGCTCCTGTCACAGCTGCCACTTTGACTTGTGAAATAAAGATTCTTGGCGTCGAGGATCTGTTGCAGATGTTACACAGTTGTGGACAGAGATCTATGAAGAACAGAAGAGACGCTAGTGATGTACGCTTTGAGCAAGGACTGCGCCTCTGTACCATCGCTTACAGTTCCCAGGAAGTTTTTGTGTGTGGGGGAGTAGAAGAACCTTCCTATTTTTCTCTGGGGCCTAGTTCCACACTTGGAAATGAGAAGCTACTGAGCCTTTTTTATTTTCCACCTAGAGCCATGCAGATGCCTCTAACAAACTTCTCATAAGGGCCTTTGAAAGAAAGGCTATGTTGGGGGGAGGGGAGACAGAGGATGGTTCTGCTGTTCTAGAAAAATTGGGGTTCAATTCTCAGAACCCATTTAATGACTCACAACTACCATGTTACTCCAGTCCTAGGGGATCCGATACCCTTGTCTGGCCCCCTTGGGCACCACACGTGCAAGTGATGCACATACCTACAGGCAGGCAAACCACTCATACAAATGATACAAAATTTTTTTAGATCTGTTACTTTAGAGGGAACAGACAATGGATTTGATTTTATTTTTTTCCTTGGGTAAGAATTTGATTGGAAGCCCTGGCAAGCATGTAGCTCACAGTCGGGCTTGGTGGCGCATGCCTTTAATCTCAGAATTTGGCATGTGGATTTCTGTGAGTTCGAGGCCAGCCTGGTCTACAAAGCAAGTTTCAGGACAGCCAGGGCTGCACAGAGAAACCTGACTCAAAAAACCAAAACAAACAAAAAGAAAGAAGGAAAGTAGCTCATGAAAATGACTGACCTTTGATTTTCTGTTAACTTTCTCCCTTGCATTCCAAACACAACTCGAACTACATCTTAACCTGTGTCCTTCTTTAAGACTATAATCAAACTACAAAGGTCTGAAGGACTTCACAAATCCTGCATTGCATTGCTTGTATTCATCTTGTGAATAGTTGTCCCAGTTCTTAAGTACGTAGTTTGTAACAACCCAAGGATTTAGATAGAATGGCTGTTAATTATCATCACCACCAGAAGCATTCAGATGTCTAAATATAGCCTCACAAATAGGCATGTGCAAAGGAAATTCCATGGATGTTCCTTTTCCTCAATCAACCAGCAACAACCTTGACTTAAGACAATTGGCTTATTGCATAGATTTCCTGCCTCCGGTGCTTACTCCTAGTCCCTCTAAGCCCAGAAACCCCAAGAGATTGCACAGAGCTACATACCTTACCGATACTATGATACTATGTAAATGATGCTCAGATGTCATTTGCTCAGTCTTCACAACTCTCAGATTATAACGAAATCGTTTATTTGGACAGTTACTCGTCCTTCTCCCAGTTTTCTCTGAAACTGTAGCGTCTGAAGGAGTTACCTTTAATAAAAGCAAGGCTCATTCAACATAAAAGCTCAGACTACTTCAATTTTGATTCATCTTAAAAAAAAATCAGTTATCTGCTGAAGACCTTCAAGTTACACAGAGTGTTCTTTCTCCAATCCCTCCCCCTCCTTTTTTTTTTTTTCCTTCACTGGCCTTTCTGGCCACAACAGAAACAACTGTTACAACCACATAGTAAGGTTTTGCAACA